>NC_090268.1:50848627-51148627 GCF_040414725.1 Anabrus simplex
TCTCTCAATATGCCGTTATTCTAATAGTTTTCAGTCCAAAATATGAAAATTCACTTAGTTACTTATCCCAGCAGTGACTACATTTGAAAATTGCATTTCAATTTGTCATTGGCTGTAGAACATTGGATAGTGGTGGCGAGATTAGTTATATACGTACTACATGTAACTAGAAACATAACCGTTGAAGGGTGTAGAGATACATAACTATCGATATCATAATAGATTCTGATACGATATACTGTTGTTCAGAGCAGGTGCTTGGTCCGCGTGTTGTGTTGCGAACTGGTAAATCAATACTGTCATCATACAGATATGACCAGAGGTATTGCTATAGCAGAAATTAACACCACTGCTTCTCAGTACCGCGTGTAATAGGAGATACACGTAACTCAAGACTGTTGACGTTCAATTATTAAGGAAAATGACATCGTAACGATTATCAGACTCGATGCTTCCATACACAAATATCTACATATTAACTGAGCTTACTAAAAACAGCTTTGGCAAATACGCCCGTCCATTCTACTGGAGCGATTAGTTTTAATTTTGTTTTCTTATCTCCGGAATTACTTTCCGGTGAATCATGAGACATTGATTGGTCTCTAAGTGCAGCCAAATTTGAGTAATCATAATCATTAAATGATCACTTCAATTTATTTATTTAGCGTATGGCTTTACAGATACAACACAAAATGATTTTGAAGAACAAACTATACATTTATATCCAGGTTATTTATATAGCTAACTGTCTCTGGAAGCACATGATATCGCCACTGTACTTTCTTTTTGGACATTCGCTGATAATGTGCAGGATGGTCTGCTTGGAGGCACCACAGTCGCACTTACGCGTAGGAATTATTTTCAACTTGTAGTGGAAGTCTGCGGAGTTATATAGCCAGATCGTATCCTGCTAATAGTAGACCAGGTTTTCCAAGGAAGCTCAAATCCAGGTGGGAGTGACGGTCCTGTGTGTGGCAAAGTTGACTCAGGCCTAGTATCTTGTCTTCCTGGCATTCCTTAGTAATATTGAAGTTGGTTCTATTGCAGGTTTTATTGGTGGATTTCGGGACCTTAGATGATTCAGATGATCACTTCAATAATTGCAGGCGATGGCTTACCTAACCCGCAATACATTCTTTAGTTAGCAGGTTGCTAAGCGATAACTAAAGCCCGGATTTGTATGCAGTAACAGGTTAGATTGCAAACTAATTTGGTTAGTAGGAAGTGTCGGCCACCCGCTCTTCCACAATGTAGCAAGAGTAACATAAATTTTAGGGGTATGATGGGCCGTACTCCTAATGTTCATGCAAACCCCATAGCATAGTCGTTGTGAAGGTAGACTATCTTTGCTACTCGCTTCAGTAAGTTTGTGTTCTAACCTATTAATGCATAAAAATCCGGGCTCTAGCGATAACACTTGCATTAATATTCTGACATATGTGATGGTAAATAAAATCCATTGTCATAAGGCAGCAGGAATAGTTGAAATTAGACCTGAAATGGTGAAGTATAGTGAGAAGACAGGGATGAAATGGCTTCATAGAGTAGTCAAATTAGCATGGAGTGTTGGTAAGGTACCTTCAGTCGGGGCAAAAGCAGTAATTGCACCTATCTATAAGCAAGGGAACAGGAAGGATTGCAACAACTATCGAGGTATCTCAGTGATTAGTATACCAGGCAAAGTATTCACTGGCATCTTGGAAGGGAGGGTGCGATCAGTTGTTGAGAGGAAGCTGGATGAAAACCAGTGTGGTTTCAGACCACAGAGAGGCTGTCAGGATCAGATTTTCTGTATGCGCCAGGTAACTGAAAAATGCTACGAGAGGAATAGGCGGTTGTGTTTATGTTTCGTAGATCTAGAGAAAGCATATGACAGGGTACCGAGGGAAAAGATGTTCGCCATACTGGGGGACTATGGAATTAAAGGCAGATTATTAAAAGCAATCGAAGGCATTTATGTTGACAATTGGGCTTCAGTGAGAATTGATGGTAGAATGAGTTCTTGGTTCAGGGTACTTACAGGTGTTGGATAAGGCTGTAATCTTTCACCTTTGCTGTTTGTAGTTTACATGGATCATCTGCTGAAAGGTATAAAATGGCAGGGAGGGATTCAGTTAGGTGGAAATTTAGTAAGCAGTCTGGCCTATTCTGACGACTTGGTCTTAATGGCAGATTGTGCCGAAAGCCTACAGTCTAATATCGTGGAACTTGAAAATAGGTGCAATGAGTATGGTATGAAAATTAGCCTCTCAGAGACTAAATTGATGTCAGTAGGTAAGAAATTCAACAGAATTGAATATCAGATTGGTGATACAAAGCTAGAACAGGTCGATAATTTCATGTATTTAGGTTGTGTGTTCTCCCAGGATGGTAATATAGTAGGTGAGATTGAATCAAGGTGTCGTAAAGCTAATGCAGTGAGCTCACAGCTGCGATCAACAGTATTCTCTAAGAAGGAAGTCAGCTCCCAGACGAAACTATCTTTACATCTGTCTGTTTTCAGACCAACTTCGCTTTACGGGAGCGAAAGCTGGGTGGACTCAGGATATCTTATTCATAAGTTAGAAGTAACAGACATGATAGGAGCAAGACTGATTGCTGGTACAAACAGGTGGGAACAATGGCAGGAGGGTACTCGGAATGAGGAGATAAAGGCTAATTTAGGAATGAACTCGATGGATGAAACTGTACGCATAAACCGCCTTCGGTGGTGGGGTCATGTGAGGCGAATGGAGGAGGATAGGTTACCTAGGAGAATAATGGACTCTACTATGGAGGGTAAGAGAAGTAGAGGTAGACCAAGACGACGACTCGGTTTCTAACGATTTAAAGATAAGAAGTATAGAACTAAATGAGGCCACAACACTAGTTGCAAATCGAGGATTGTGGCGACGTTTAGTAAATTCACAGAGGCTTGCAGACTGAACGCTGAAAGGCATAACAGTCTATAATGATAATGTATGTATGTATGTATGTATGTATGTATGTATGTATGTATGTGATTTTCATGTCATAGCATGCAGCCATGTTTGATTACTACTTGTCAAGCCAGAGAGTATACATTTTTTCTGATAACGGAAGAATAGTATTCCCTGCTAGATACTCTTTGATTCTCTAAACGTTTCAAGCTTTCGAATATATTCAACAGCTGGCAGAGCGTTCCTGGTGACTTACACGCTGCTAAGAGGAAAACCTCTACGTACAAACAGACTCCATCATGACATACGTCTTAGATTTTATTTCACAACACATATCGAAGGATATCCCAGCTACACTAAAAGGAATGAAGGGCATGTATATTAACCCTAGAACACTAACCCTATTTCGCCACACATTATTACTAATACTTCGTAAATTTGAATACTCCAATTTATAATTGTTATATATTTTTCTCTCGGACTCAGCGAGTAATCCCACCTCTAACACCTCAAGGGCAGTGTCAGAGTGCAAGACTGAGTCGGGGATAAAACTGGGGAGGAGGCCCAGTACTTCGTTCGGGCGGACTCGCCTGCGATGTTGAACAGCGGCGTTGTTAAGGGATGGGAAGACTGGGAGGGATAACAAAGAAGAAGGAAGAGGTACCATCCTGGCGTTTGCCTAGAAGAGATGTGGGAACCCACAGGAAACCACTTCCAGTATGGCTGACGTGGGAATCAAACCCCTCTACTCATTTGACCTCCCGAGACTGAGTGGACCCCGTTACAGCCCTCGTACCATTTTCAAATTTCGTGGCTGAGCCGGGAATTGAACCCGGACCTGCGGGGGTGGCAGCTAATCACGCTAACCACTACACCACAGAGGCAGAAAAATATATTTCATAATTGGTAATTTATACATTCTTACGGTTTTTTCAGATTTTCTTTTACATATGAGGTCTTCATTCTTAAGCTACGATATGCACTTGTATATATGTAATTATATAAGGAAAACTACGCAAATTTCAAATTATTAAACCTTTTGTTGTATTATTTCAGCAAAAATCTTCCTTCTGTCAGTCAGTGGAAATGCCTCGACTTGATGCTGCTATCAGTCTTATTTAAGTTCATTTTACCTACGTACGATTGTGCTTAAATGTTCAATACAGACTAATACGCAGTTTTCAAGGAACTTTGGTAATTTTGCAGTGGTACTCAGAAAGTTTTCAAGAATAATTTCTTATTTTATTATCTAGTTTAATGTAATGTATGGAAGTAACTTGTTCCATTAAGGCATTTATATATTCATATCAGAAAAATGGAGCCTCCGTGGCTCAGGCATTAGCGTTCCGGCCTCTCATTGCTGGGTTTCGTGGTTCAAAGCCCGGTCACTCCACGTGAGATTTGTGACAGACAAAGCGGAGGCGGGACAGGTTTTTCTCCCGCTACTCCGGTTTTCCCTGTCATCTTTCATTCCAGCAAAACAATCCAATACCATTTCATTTCAGCTGTCAGTCGTTAATCATTGCCCCATAGGAGTGCGACAGACTTTGGCAGCCAGCACAATTCCTATCCCCGCCGCTAATTGGGGGCTTCATTCATTCCATTGCTGACGCGGTCGAATGACTGGTAACAGGCGGAGGATTTTCGACATCAGAAATATATTTGTTTTATTAATTATCACTTTTCATTGGTGAATTATTAATGAATTAACTGACTGGGATATCAGTTAAACCCATTTTTATGCAATATTCTTCCGGAGTTCCTTTATTCATTTATAATCCGAACCAGGCTCCTATTGATTTGTCATAGTTATGCATCATGGTCCTACACACGAAAGATCAATCTCAAGCAGTGTGACAGTTAACACAAATAAAGGTAAGATTGCATGGCAAATGGAAAGCGAGTTGAAGAGGTAATCTAGAGTTAGCGGCCAGTAAAGCAGATAAACATCTGCTCAAAATGTCAACTTATCATCGCCATAATTTTGAAAGATTAGCGAGGAGTTACTCGTTGGTGACTTTATTTATAAAAACCTGATCATTCGTGAACGAAGTCTCAAGAAATAGCGTGACAAATAATATTGGACGTGTTAGCTCAATGATATATATTCGATACCTTCACATCAAGTACAATGCCGTTCCAGTCTCGACCAATACAAGGAAACTTCTCTACCAAATTATTCCTTACGAATTATTTCTTCTTTATTACTGTCCATAACCTTCTATATTTAATAGTGATGTTTAATTATATGATGTATGGCTCCATGGATAAATGGTTAGCGTGCAGGCCTTTGGTTCCAGGGGTCCTCGGTTCGATTCCCGGCAAGATCGGGAATTTTAACCACAATTGGTTTATTACTCTGGCACGGGGATCGGGAATATGTGCCGTCTTCATCATCATTTCATCCTTATCGCCTATGGGCGTCAAATCAAAAGACCTGTACCAGGCCTCTCCGAAGGTCACACATTATAATTATAATAATTATTATTATATGATAATTTACTTTTCTATGCTTAGTTGGTTCGTGAAATGGCAGTAAATTTAATCCCGGTTCTGAAGTTACTATGAAGCTTTTTATTAAAATATGATGAAGCTTACTGACGACATATTAGTTAGTACTTTAATTAAATTTAAAAGTAATGATATTCTGGTTCATTTTAAACGCAAATTATGATTACTGAGCCAGTTACGTGAAGACACCGCGCCCTATGTTACCTCGGCATTTACTTGGAGTTCAAGGGAGAAAATGTTTTGTCAATTCCTCCATTAACCGGTCATCTGCAACCTTCAAGAGTACTTCAGAGTACTGCTGGTTGCATACCAACCTGTTTACGTCCAAGCCGTCATGCTGGTTGCCTATACAACGAACGTGTCCCTTATGCGTTAACAACGTTCATAAGCGTATAAGTTGGCCAACACCCTCATGTTAAAGGAGAAGTGTTGCTAATAGGATGGACTCGTAAATAAATTGTACGAATTTTGCCTGAAGAAATATCGGAAATTGAAGACCGAGTAGAGGTTATATAATTTCAGTACAACTGGTGGGGACAATAAATTAGAAAATAAATTAAAAATGTACAATTAACGTATTGCGTAGAATCATTTAGTCCCTTTTCTTATCATAATGAGACCCATTCGTAGATTTCCATAATAGTGTAAAGTATACCCAGAAACAGACAAAATCAAAATCAATATAATACCAGGTCATTTAGCCAAGTCAATGTACCTCTTCATAGGTTATGAAAGACGGGTTCCAGCCATTTTATTGCTCAGCTGAAGATGTTTAATGAAATGCTGTCAGATCGGAAAGAATTACCATCTAATATAGTCAGAAATGAGCATAAGAAATGGTTACTCAAGCATGCTTATAAGTCTATGCGGAAATACCTCGAAATTAACGCGTTATTGTACATTAAAATAGTATATAGTATTAGTCTGTTTTTGTATATTGCGATTTAATTTTGGGAATAGCTATTGTATGTAATATACTCAATGCTGAATAAAAATTATAATCTACTCTATTGTGTGTTTCAGGCTATCATCCTATCTTTCCAGGTTCACTAACATTCATTGAACTAAGATAAACAGTGTTTATGTAATACCTCCTCTTGTAATCTTTCAGCCAATGTTACAATTTACATTACGCGGGTGACAAAACGAGAATTTCAAACACTTCAGCAATGAGCAATGTTTATAAAATGTAGCGCTAGCTAGTGCTAGCTCGTGCAGGTAGCCTCTAGTTGTTTCGTTAGCACATCTAAGGCTGCGGTTACGGAAGTACGTTGTTCATTAACTTCAAAAATAAACGCTGAAACCATACCGAGTAACTACTAAACTATCCTCAGACTTGCGTTTTCTTGTGTTCATTATTATCCCGGATTTAATATCAGTAAGGACAAAAATAAAACAATGGGGAAGACAGGATGAAAGGAAGGAGAAAAAGGAATAACGCAAATTGAAAAGGAAGATATCGAAGTTACTAAGGAACGAGACAAACACGCACTTCTTATTACTCTTCTTTTTCTCGGTAGTGTTTGCCTTGGGAATAAGCAGTTTATTGATGGAGTGCTGCCTTCTTAAACGGCTGATCATTTTAAAACATTGCTGTATATCAGGCATCACACAACCCGTATAATCAATAAACGCATACTTGCTGATAAGGCGAGATCAAAACTATTTTACTTGTTAATTAAGTGGCAATGTCCGCCTCTGTAGTGTAGTGGTTAGCGTGATTAGCTGACCCCCCCCCCCCGGAATTCTAGGTTCGATTCCCGGCTCTCCCACAAAATTTGAAAAGTGGTATGAGGGCTGGAACGGGGTCCACTCAGCCTTGGGAGGTCCAATGAGTAGAGTGGGGCTCGATTCTCACCTCAGCCATTCTCGAAGTGGTTTTTCGTGGTTTCCCACTTCTCCTCCATGGAAATGCCGGGATAGTACCTAACTTAAGGCCACGGTCACCTCCTTACCTCTTCCTTGTCTATCCCTTCCAATCTTCGCATCCCCCCCACAAGGCCCCTGGCTGAGGTACTGATCCTCCCCCAGTTGTATCCCCCGACCCAAAGTCTCACGCTCCAGGACACTGTCTCTGAGGCGTTAGAGGTGGGATCCCTCGCTGAGTCCGAGGGAATACCGGACCCTTAAGTGTCAAACAGATAAAAAAGAAGAAGATTTTGCAAGGAAAATATTTTCATTTTTAACACATTGATTCACGTCGCACGTACAAAGATAGGTCTTGTGGACACAATGGGATGGGGGAAGGATGAGGAGTGGGAAGGAAACGAACGTGGACTTAAGGTACAGCCTGGTGTGAAAATGGGAAACCAAAGAAAACTACCTTTTGGATTCGAACCAACTATCTTACGAATATAAGCTGGTAGCTACGTGACCTAAACAGCGTAGCTACGTGCTCGATCAATGACTGTCTGGTGACCATAGACCAGTAACGTAGCGTTAATCATGTCCAGTGGGTGATTTACTTGCCGAAAAATACCAGAACTTCTGCTATGGTGAGAGTCCATGTCATAGGGACAAGCGGTGGCACGTAAAAGTATAATAATATAGGTTTGAACTTTCGTTGTAACCCACGAGCAGAAGAAATAATTTCGATAAATACTGAGGTTGAAATTGGCATCACCGACCTAATTTCTTCGATAACACCAAAGTAGTCAGTGACATATTCATTATTAGACTCTAATAATATTACTGCCGACGCCGTGGTGTTGGGGTAGCGTTCCTGCCTCTCCCGGAGGCCCTGGATTCGATTGCCGGCCAGGTCAGGGATTTTTCTCTCGACCTGAGAGCTGGTTCGATGTCCACTCAGCCTACGTGATTAGATTGGAGGAGCTATCTGATGGTGAGATGTCGGCCCCGGTCTCGAAAGCCCAGAATAACGGCCGAGAGAATGCGTCGTGGTGACCACATGACCCCTCGTAATATGCAGGTCATCGGGCTGAGCAGCGGTCGCTGGGCAGGCCAAAGCCCTTTCAAGGGCATTCATTACCATGTGGAAATAATAATACTAATCGTATGGCTTCAGTTACCGCGTGCATACATTTCAATTAATATATATCATCCCAACTCTCTTACGGCTTTCGGAGACGCTGATGTGCCAGAGTTTAGTACTACACGATTTCTTTTACGTGCCAGTAATTCTACCGACGCAAGGCTGACGTATTTGAGCACCTTCCAATACCACTGAACTGAGCCAGGATCGAACCTGCCAAGTTGGGGTCAGAAGGCCAGCGCCTCTACAGTCTGAGCCACTCAGCCAGGCCGCACGCCATCTGGTTGCTTGCTCGTCAAGTTTCGTTTTACTCCAGATCTACAAGATGGCAGAATAAACAGAATCTCACTTGGACGCCTAATGTTGAGTTTTAATGAATCTTGTTACTTAAACGCTAAATGTATCACCGGAGATCTTTTCATGCCAACATCGTACGACATGGAGTGTAGAATGTACTTTCCTCCACCCTTCAAATATCCGACTGCCTGTGCCGAGTTTGAACCCGATATCTTGCGAATCGGAAGTTGACACTATACCAGTAATTCACACAGCATCTATTATAATTAAATATATATTAGTAACAGCGTAATCATAGTTTTATTTTTGACATTTTTCCATGGTTTTCTGTGTGATTTACATTATGGTATTCTTCTGTTTCGGTCAAACATTAATCAACTTAGAGAATTTTGTGAGAAACAAGGTTCTTTTAAATATTTCATTTTAAATATTCTTTTAAATACCTTATTTTGGTTCCGTATGGTTTTATGATATATTTGTGAACACACGTTCGAATAGTTAGGTTACTATTAGTTGTGTGTCCGAATGAAGCACTCAAATTATGTCAGGAAAACGAATTTCGACATAATACGTTAAGTTCTTTTCAAAGAATTCAAGCGTACTCGAAATGAATATGAGCCTCCGTGGCTCCTCCCAGTCACCTCAGTGTGAGATTTGTGCTGGATAAAGTGGAGGCGGGATGGGCTTTTCTGTGGGTAGTCCGGTTTTCCCTGTCATCTTTCATTCGAGCGACACTCTCCAATTTCATTTCATCTGTCAATCATTAATCATTGCCCCAGACGAGTGTGACGGGCTTCGGCAGCCGGTACAGTTCCTATCCTAGCCCCTAGATCGGGTTTCATTAATTCCATTCCTGAATCAATAAGATGACTGGAAATAGGCTAAGGATATTTTCTAGACCGTCTAGCCTTTTTCTAAAGGAATATATTTTAACCTCACGAGCAAACGATTTACGTAGCTGTAAAATTGTCAATGGTAGTATATATTTTGCAAAACGTTCTCTACTGGTCTATTAAAAATACCTTGAGGCAAGCAACTCCATGTTGAAAACATTCTAGGGATATGAGCTATGCATTTTAGCTAAATCATCCTTTTTCCCTACCGCTTCTTATCAAGCCTGCGAACTGTGTAGCACATGTGGATTTGGCCCGGTTTTACAGCTGGATGCCCTTCCTGACGCCGACCCTATAGAGGGATGTGATCACTATTGCGTGTTTCTGTGGTGGTTGTTAGTGTGGTGTGTTGTCTGAACATGATGAGTGTGTTGGGACAGACACATACATCCAGTCCCCGAGCCAGATGAATTAATCAGAAGCGATTAAAATCCCTGACCCGGCCGGAAATCGAACCCGGGACCCTCTGAACCGAAGGACAGTACGCTGATCATTCATACAACAAGTCGGACATGAACTTTAGGTAAATAAATTATATTAATAAAGTATGAGAATACATTATTTATCCCTAAAAATTACACTCATTTTCTTAATCATAGTTATCCGGTCGATTAGATTAGCGGTTAGCCTTCTTCTGCTACTACAAGCGCTAATATGAATTAATGTAGAGTTTGACTTAAGCCCTCATAACTACATTCGTGGCGTACATTTTTCGAAAATCAAAAAAAGCCTTAGGGTATTGAACCTAGGAACACATTACAGAAAGAAATATGAAAATAAATTAATCTGGCTAGGATTTGAATAAAAAAAACAAGTGAAGAAACAAACGATTTTAGGCTGTTCTTCCGAAACTGCATTTAAGCCAAAAGTGATTTTAGGAATGTGTTTTTCTAGTTTAATAAAACTGCCAAGATACACAGTTTGAAACCTTTCTTGGGCCTTTAGCCCATCAACTTTCAGCATAATTGAGGTCATTGTTTATTTTAACGGTTTTCGTAGTGTGGGGACACCTACTTTGTCTGCTAACAAATTATGTCAACATTAAAACATTATGGACAACATTATAGTGCAAAACATATTCACGGTAACTCTCAGGAATAGTGAATTATAAATAATTCAATTATAAAAGCAAACAAGATTGTTGAGTCACACCTGCTTTAGCTAAAACTATCTCCGGGTACTAAAAGGCCGTTGAAAGAGTAGAAAGTGAAACACCTCTCCATTGATGTTCTCGGCAGAGAATGAGGGAATCGATTAGTTGCATATACGGCAGACATTGTCTGGAAGAATTAAACTGCAATTAATCTCTGATGTAGGCTGGGAGAGGCGCTGGGCATTTGTCACTCCAGTTGTGAAAGTCTTGTTATCAAAAGTTTCGGATTTCGATCTTCTGAATGAGAATCATTCCATATGAACTCAGCCCACCATTACTACCCTCGTTTAGGAATCCATCAGTGTGTCTCATACAACCAGTGGCATTGACGTGGCCAAAGTAGAGTGCATGCTGTAATAATTACTAACACTAGAATTTAAGTAAGAACTGTTGGACGGTAACTATTGTAATGGCTTAGCATTATACTTGGAACTGATACAATGAAATAACAATAAAAAGGCTAAATTATGACATTATAACACAATAGTTAAAACAGAAGGAAAAATCCTCAGGAAAATCACATGAAATCTATTAATCTTCAGCGAAAATCACATATAAAATCTGGAAACGGCGATTTCAATCTTATAGTCACTTATATAAAATGGTTCACAAGATATTGGTTCACAAAGAACATTTTAAACTGAGCCTTAACAATGAAAAGTCACAACAATTGGCTAAAAGAAACAATGAAGACCTATATGAAATTGGCATTAGTGAAGAAACCATGCAAGATAGAATAAAATTCATAACTTTAATTCACAAACACAAATTTTCTGTGAAACCCACAGGATGAACTGAACAACGTAAAAAGGAACACTGCGATAGGATGGAGATATATTGGGAAGCGAAAAAGAAAAAGAAACACAAAAAAAGCACTAATAAGTTTAAACGCGTTCCTTTGTTGGGTATAACGGATCATTGAAAGAAAAGAATAATAATAAAAATGATACATTTGAACTTTCGAACTTAAAATTTATCTGAGAAGGTTTTCTATAGATATACCACGAAATAAATTGTTCAATGTAGTGTTCAGATTATTGTGCCCTGCAAATTGTGTCATAAATATTTATCTCATAAATTTCATTATTGTGAAATGTGTACAGTAATCACTACGAGCGATTTCTAAACGCCACTCTATGTGGGGATATAGTAGTAGTTTCTAAACTATTTTCTTTCCAGAATGCCCCCTGTTCTAACACTAACTTCTGTACTTTCTTTGCTTGAAGCTTTACGTCGCACCGACGCAGATAGGTCTTAGGGGGACGATGGGATGGGAAGTTGGAAGAAAGCGGCTATGGCCTTAAGGTACAGCCAGCATTTTCCTGGTGCGAATATGGGAAACCATGGAAAACCATCCTCAGGGCTACCGAGATTGCGATTCGAACCCACTATTTCCCAGATGCAAGCTCACAGCCGCGCGCCCCTTACCGCACGGCTAACTTGCCCGGTTAACTTATATACTGATCTGTATAGTAGAGTTGACGTGGTGTTTTCATTGACCGCCTTAGAATGTGCTTCAACTATTATTTTTTCTACCTGTGGTTATTTAATTAAAATATCTGATTAAGTTTATTCCATCATATGTAGAAATTTGATACCAATTTGAATTTTGAGATTGTTCATTACACATCTCATTCGAGTGCTGAAAACCGAATGATTGTACGAAATTTCGAAGAGAAGGCCCTACAAAACGAATACAAATATCTCCCTACCCCCATTAAATTATTATATTGATGTACGAAAATCATAATTTTCTTCATAATTTTCCTTGTAAACGATGAGCTATTTAACTAATGTGTTCCTTTGTATTACGTTTTACTCATGCCAAGAATCGACTCTGAATTATCCGAGCTAGTATATGACATCGGCGTTGCCAACACAAAAGATTTTATGGTTATCCACACTAATTCCTGAGTCTCTTGTTTCCTCCCATATATCTCAGTCCCGACACATTTTCGACGACAGGACATTTGTTATCATCGCAGTACGTGAAACATTTCTTAAGTCTTCAGTACCAGATTCTGCCATCTGCCTCCAACGGTATAGTGTTGCCATTATGACAGAATAAACAGTGAATATGGTGGAATTGAATTTTATTTTGAGAATAGAATAAAATGTAGTGTTCATCCCAAATATCTTCAATAGTACTGTAAGAAACCTTAGTTCACAAATCTTGATATAACCCCTTCAGACACAGAAATTCTTTTCACTGGTAGGCTATATATACTGTCCGTTAAAATTTGGATATACCGAGCTCGATAGCTGCAGTCGCTTAAGTGTGGCCAGTATCCAGTATTCGGGAGATTGTAGGTTCGAACCCAACTGTCGGCAGTCCTGAAAATGGTTTTCCGTGGTTTCCCATTTTCACACCAGGCAAATGCTGGGGCTGTACCTTAATTAAAGTCACGGCCGCTTCCTTCCTACACCTAGCCCCTTCCTGTCCCATCGTCGCCATAAGACCTATCTGTGTCGGTGCGACGTAAAGCAACTAGCAAAAAAAAGATGGATAAAGAGGTAAATTCCTGAATTTTATTTATTCTCATGTAATGACTTGTAAATTTTTTTGGTATCGGCGACTGATATGTTTGAAAGCGGAAATGTACAAGACGTCCTCAAGACTTGTAACGTCGACCTGCCACTTCTGATACCACTCTCGATAGAATCTCACCTAAATGCAATGAGATGATAATAAAAAATGAACAAGAACCAGTAACTGATTTTTCTGGTAATGACTTCCCGTGTGTTGTATTCACATTATTCACGCCACAAAAAGTCGTAAAATAAAGTTTGTTTGAGACTTCAGTAAATTAGACGTAAACAGCGTCCGTGCTGACGCTCAATTACAACTTTGAAATCTGCTTTATTTTTCAGTCCAACAATCTAGACCGTACAGAATTCTCTTCAACAGTTTTTTTTTTTTTTTGCTAGTTGCTTTACGTCGCACCGACACAGACAGGTCTTATGGCGACGATGGGACAGGGAAGGACTAGGAGTGGGAAGGAAGCGCCCGTGGCCTTAATTAAGGTACAGCCCCAGCATTTGCCTGGTGTGAAAATGGGAAAACACGGAAAACCATTTTCAGGGCTGCCGACAGTGGGGTTCGAACCTACTATCTCCCGAATACTGGACACTGGCCGCACTTAAGCGACTGCAGCTATCGAGCTCGGTATTCAACAGTTTTGTTCTTATTCTTTATGATGTAGAATTTCTGTGAAACACCAGTCAGAACTATGGTTCAACTAGCGTACTAAAGTATCGATAGATGAACAGGAAAACAACAGCATCACGTGAGTTACATTAAGTTCTCTTGCATTACGAATGCGATGAAAATCAAATGATTGATGTTGCATGCATTAGGTAGGGAAGAATCTGGAGTGTGGAGATGACAGCTAAATCTAGTACACTGAGGAATAATCAACTGTATATCATCTGATAGTGGCAGCATTACTATTTTGACATGATAGACTTACATAATGTAATGTACTCATCAAATTAATCAAACTGTATGTAAACGCAGTGATTGTTGTGAGAGTTCTACGAAGCAGATGTGGGCATCATTTACAGTCCAAGAACTACGCTCTCTATTAAGTGGAATTTCAAACCGTAAGGAATGGCTTGTTCGCGTAGGACAACGGTTCTCTACATAGGGGGTGCGCCCCTCTGGGGAGGCGTTGGAGAATTTCAGGGGAGACGTTGTAAGAAGAAACACACACACATTTTCTAAACATTAAAAAGAACGCTTTGACAAGTAAGAGAATCTACTACTAAAAGTTATCTTCATCACCGCTAAATCTTACATACAGAAAAAAAGTGTTTACTAAAATTATTATAATTAGCGAGGTTCTTGATGACACTCAAAATCTCCCGTTAAATTCGAAAAGTGAATTGAAGAGTTTGATTTCAGAACATTTGTCATCCTTGAAAACCGAAGTTGGACGCTACTTTTCAGATATTGCCTCAGATAGCACGCAATTTCATTTGACACGAAATCCGTTCAAAATAGAAGCGGATTTGATTCTTGATTCCCATCAGGAGCAGGAAATAGGCCTAAAGTGTGATTCCGAAGAAAAAAGTGAGTTGCCACATTTGACTGTTGAAGAAATTTGGTTAAACTATTTTTCAGTATACTCACAAGTTGCTATGGAAGCTGCAAGGTTGTTGGTGCTGTTTCCATCAACATGTATATGAGAATCTGGGTTTTCTACGCCAGCTTACATCAAATCAATCTACCGAACACGGCTAGATGTTGAAAGTGGTCACCGTTAGAACCAAACATTACGAAACTTGTGAAAGGGAAGCAGTTAATCATTAATTCTGTTTTTACAAAATCAGTAAAATGATGTAATTTGAAAAGTTAATTACAATTAGTGTAGAATCCTCCGAAATATATTTACTGTTATTTGTTGTATTATCTTGTTATTTGTGGATTTTTTAAGTCTCTTTACGTCTCACCGACACAGGTAGGTCTTATGGGATAGGAAAGGGCTGAAATTGGGAAGGAAGCGGCCTTGGCCTTAATGTACAACTCCACATGTGCCTGGTGTGAAAATGGGAAACCACGGAAAACCATCTTCAGGGCTGCCGACATTGTGGTTCGAACCTACCATCTTCCGAATACAGGACACTGGCCGCACTTAAGTGACTGCAACTATCAAGCTCGGTATTTGTGTTATTTTGAAACATGTAATATTATATATCACGCACTCATATTTTATAATAGTAAAATCATTGTAAAATACTTTTTGAGATATTAACCCTGAGAGAAAAGTAGAACTTGTGTAAATCAATAATTCATTAGGGGGCGTGAAAAATGTACGGATACAAAGGGGCCCAGGCCAAAAATATTGAGAATCTTTGGTGTAGAAAATAGGTAGCAATCCACCAAATTACATGGAGGAAATTAAAGGTGAATTTTGAAAGTATGCAATGTACCCATTCAATAGCTGGTAAAAATTCAACCAATAAAAGAGCAATCATGCAGCTTTACATCAGTTAAAAATGTGAGCTGTACGAAGGAACACAGTAATATCCACGAACATCATTTTTAAACGTGTATTGAATTGGGTTGATATCTTTCCCTGAACATAGAGCGAAATGCAAGATGTTTAAGAAATATGGACAGGTATAAACATATAACAAAGAATATCTACCTTGCGCCTAGGAAAACCACTATTTCATAATATTTTAGGTTAGAACTCTGACCAGAAAGGCTCTCTTATCTACTGCGTGAATTATATGAACGAATTTTCTTCTGTCGAACAATTCTGCGGGTCAGTATTTTTCCCCTGAACATTGTCACATTACGGCATTTCGAGGTGGAACGACGATAAACTGGAGCAAACTTTCATGGCCGCTGTCAACTGACAAGCTCTGATATCATTCCAGAATATTAGATCAGGTAAACATTTGAAATAGGTCGACATTTCAAATACACTGCAGAAGCCCTTGTCAAGACGGAAAGACACTGGCTGATAAGCGCCTGTACATTTGTAGAATTGAAAAGACTGGGCTCAAAGAACATAAGCGTCATGGTCGTCTCATCCAGCTGGAAAAATGTGCAGTGGCGGAGCACTTTCTCAATTTCGTTCATGATGAAATCAAAAGTGAGGGCCCACGGTTCTGGCTACCACCCGTCAGTAGCATTACCGTCTCTACCGAGAAGTTGTGAAAATCATTAATTATGGCAACTGTTTCAACAGGAAAGTGGGGGTCTACAGATTGTAGAGTCCTGCGTCCTTTGATGCCAGACGGCAGAAGAAACACACTGGGATACACTGCGCATGTCTTAGAAACACCACTCCACAAGATATGAAATCGATGGTGGGGATACCACCAAGCCTCTTCGATGCTCTAAGTTACAGGCGTGCGCCGCCTGTGTCGTTTCGTCCTGAGAAGAGCTACTGTAGTGTACTTGAAACGTTGAACATTTAAAAAGTCTTTGTCCTAATATTCCATAAGAATATTCTTTTTCGGCTAGTGGCTTTACGTCGCACCGACACAGATAGGTCGTATGGCGATGATGGGGTAGGAAAGGCCTGGGAGTTGGAAGGAAGCGGCCATGGCCTTAAGGTATAGCCCCAGCATTTGCCTGGCGTGAAAATGGGAAACCGTGGAAAACCATCTTCAGGGCTGCCGGGAGTGGGATTCGAACCCACTATCTCCCAGATGCAAGCTCACAGCCACGTGCCCCTAACCGCACGGCCAATTCACCCGGTCCCGGAAGAACACCAAAGCTGGTCAGACATACAGGGAATGTTTAGAAAATCTTGTGTGCACATTTCACCTCATTTAATTACATATGCTTAATAATACTGTTTAGACCAAATCCATTTCTCTTGAAGTACAGCATTTAGAAACTGTTTTGTCGTTTAGTATGAGGTAGAGATAAAGTTTAATTACTTTAATTGGCCAGTCAACGTTCGATAATGTGAAACTAGAAGAGACAAAAGCGATGCCAGCAGTCAATCCCTGCGATGAAATGGCGTATGGTTTTTAGTGCCGGGAGTTTCCGAGGACATATTCGGCTCCCCAGGTACAGGTCTTTTGATTTGACGCCCGTTGGTAACCTGCACGTCGCGTCAGCGGAATTAACCGATGTTGGTTAAAAGTCCCGACCCTGTCGGGGATCGAATCCGGGACCCCTCTGACCAAAGGCCAGCACGCTAACCATTCAGCCGTGGAGCCGGACAGTCCCTGCGATGAGTGGTGTCCCAGCGGTGCTTACTGTGTACTACGAATTTTATTGAGATTGAAGGCTGGTATGTAACAGCACTATGAGGTCATGTGAGGAAAACACTTGGAAATTACTTCATTCCGCACTTCCTCAGAATTTTTTTTTTTTTTTTTTTTTTTTTTCATGCCTAGGCTAACTATGACAATTGATGGAGGGGCTCTTGGGATTTCACACAGTCTTCAAGCTGCGTACTCGGAACCACTATTTGTATCATCAACCCATCTAATCAGCATCCACTTAGTTTTAAGATATTCTTTGTTCATTCGCTGCAAATAGTTAAGATGAACTGCACGTGCCAATAATAAAAAGAAATATTAATTAAACCTATTTTCTTTGCTAGTTGTTTTACGTCTCACCGACACAGATACGGCGACGATGGGACAGGAAGAGGCTAGGAGTGGGAAGGAAGCTGCCGTGGCCTTAATTAAGGTACAGCCCAGCATTTGCCTGGTGTGAAAATGGGAAACCACGGAAAAGCATAATTATATCTATTAATCAATGTCGTAGCTTATTAACTATATTAACGTATGTTCTTCCTATAAATGCTTACTAAGGTCAATGCCTAACCGAATATCTACCCTGTAAATACTTTATTACATGTTTTCCCCCTGTGGGTGGGGGCGGTAGAATAACACCCACGGAATCCCCTGCCTGTCGTAAGAGGCGACTAAAAGCGGCCTAATGGGCTCCGAACTTTGGAGCGTGAGTTGGCGACTACGGGACCCTTAGCAGAGTCCTGGCATTGTTTCCACTTACTTGTGCCAGGCTCCTCACTTCCATCTTTCCTATCCGGTCTCTCTTGGTCAAATCTTGTTCTTTTCCGACCCCGACGCTATTAGGTTTGCGAGGGCTAGGGAGTCCTTCATTTTCACGCCCTTCGTGGCCCTTGTCTTTCTTTGACCGATATCTTCATTTTTCGAAGTGTCGGATCCCTTCCATTTTTCCTTCTGATTAGTGTTATATAGAGGATGGTTGCCTAGTTGTACTTCCTCTTAAAACAATAATCACCACCACCACCACTACTACTACTACTACTACATACTTCTATACATGGCCTATCCGGCCGCAGTGCTATCCACATAAAGTAGGCACACCATGCAAAAATGAAGGACAACTTAACACAGCCTAGCATACTTAGAAACCACTGTCACACCTAGAGATTACTGGAACCACACTGTAAAATTTTGCTACTAATAGTATAAGATACGGTCGGCTCATTAAACAAATATAAGCAATGTCAAATAGTCTTTCTAAATGATATTAAGTTTCACAGCATTATAAGAGGCAGACGGCCAAAATATGCAATGAATATTGTTAAAGTGCTATTTTTAAATTTCATAGAGGGTTGACAATGTTTCAATTTACTTTAAGGACATAAGCATTTCGGATAATGTCAGTTTAATACATGTAAACAGTAATCTGAATTCACATAAGACTATTTCTCTGGTGTTTGAACCACATATCAAAACTACTTTGGTGTTTGTGTCGCATATCATAACTTCAAGAAGAACGTTAAAACAAATTGGGACAATAATACCGAGATAATAATAGGACTATAATTGTTTAAGATAATTTCACATATATACTATCAAGTGTTGATTATTTGTAAGATGTTTTCTTTCTTTGTTTGTATTGATAAAGTCAACTTCGCGAAACAGGTACGATTGATGCAGAAAAAAAACTTTGTTTTAATGTATGTAAGAAACTATTGAAAGGGCGGGCCAATTAAGAGCCTTTTGAGTCATATACACTGACTTAGCTAATGTCATGGGATAGTCACCTAATAGCGCGTAGGGCCTCCTCTCGCCCTGCGAACTGCAGTGAGACGCCGTGGAAGTGAGTCGACAAGTCCCTGGTAGTCCTCTGGACGCAGCTGACACCAAATCGTTTGCAGAGCGGCCGCCAATGCTGGTCTGTTCGTGGGTGCAGGATCCATGACACGGATCCTGCCTTCCAGGACATCCTAGATATGCTCGATAGGGTTCACATTGGGGCTCCTGGGTGGCCATGGCAGTCGTTGGACTTCCGCTGCATGTTCCTGGAACCATTTCCGGGCGACGTGGGAGCGATGTGGCGGCGCGTTATCATCTTGAAACACCGTAGATCCATCTGGGCGCTGGAAGGCCAAGAAATGGGTGGTGACTGTCTCCGAGCAGCTCAGCATACCGCGTACCATTGAAAGTCTCTTCCAGAACAACTAGGGGGTCCATACCATGCCAGCAAAATGCAAACCAGACCATAACAGAGACACCAGCGCCCTGGACCACACCTTCGCTTCATGTGGTCTGCACCATACACGGTGTCTCCCATCGGCATGGAGAAGTCGAAATCGTGATTTGTCCGACCATATCACGTTACGCCATTGTTCCAGTGTCCATCCCTGGTGACTGGCGATAAATGCGCGTTGTTGTGCTCGATGACGTTGGATTAACAGTGGCTCCCATACCCCATAGAACCCATATTTCTACGGATTGTCCACTGGGAGACATGTCTAGCACGGTCTGTGTTGAATTGAGCCTGATTTGTTGCACGGTTGCCCGTCTGTCACTATTGACAATCCGTCTCAGATGTCTGTTGTGGACGGTGACACCCGCATTCAACCATTCACGATACACCCCGGACACGGTTGATCGTGTGAAGCAGAATTCCCGCACCACTTCCGAAATCGTACTTCCCATCCGTCGGGCACCGACTACCATACCCCGTTCGAACGGTGTCAGCTCACGACGACGTTCCATTTTACACCTGTCACATGCAAAGCCACTGCTCACAAGGTCTCCTATACAACAGCCGCTGGCACAGGGGACGTGTGGTGCGCAGACAACACACCTGCGCATCAGTGCTCCGCTATCCCATGACATTTGCTCAGTCAGTGTAGTTTTGTCATAGTCAACGCGGACCATATTGGACCAAGAATGGTTAAATTCGTTAATTCTAATATAATTCACACATCCACGGAGAACATTTAGAATTATTTCTCCTAATTTTATTAATCTGTTTCGAACTCAACCTAAAACTGGAGGTTTAATGATGATATCGTTACTTCTTTTAAGTCTCTATATTTGATGGGATAATCGAATACTTTCAATAATCGAATAACCTCCATCCGATTATTTAAATAATCAAATAAAATAATCAAATGAGTTTCAAACAGCATTCAGTTGTATCGCATAGAATGTTCGGATGCGTCATGAACCAATTTTTCGATGTAAATGTGTCGGATGGATAATCGATTGAAATAGCGAATACACGAACTCTTATGAAAAATGCAAATAAGTATTTTTTTTCAAATGTGTCCCAATATTTTGAAACAAAATGAGTGGATTAACTGTCGATTACTTCGAAAGCATTCACTATTCAATAGTTTCATTCGTTCGAATGCATTTCCGAAGGAATAATCGAAAAATAATCGAATGGGAAATATAATCGAATAGAATGGAATAATCGAATAATCAGTTATTTTGTATTCGATTATCCCATCACTGGTCTCTACTATTATTTATTTATTTATTTATTTATTTATTTATTTATTTATTTATTTATTTAAAACAATAGAAATTTTAAAAGCATTTTTAGGAGTTGATTAGATAATGTTTGGTTAGTGTATTTGACGTATGCAGTTTCAATAAAAAGTTAAAAAACGACGAAATGAGAATCAGTACCGGTACGTAAATATTGCTAGTAGCTGTGAAAATACCGCCGTTTTGGCGAAAGAGTGTGGTTTATTCAGATAGAATCTCAATTTGTGACCGCAAACGTAACCAATCAAGTGACTAAGTACCATCAGATCCTAGGTTCTTTGGTCTGTGAAGTTCCGAGTTAATTACAGACTTCATCTGTAAACCTGTATCACCTAGTACATAGACCGGCCCCATGGCTAAATGGTTAGCGTGCTGTATTTTGGTTCAGAGGGTCCCAGGTTCGATTCCCAGCCGGGTCGGGGATTTAACCTTCATTGGTTAATTCCAGTGGCTTGGGGGCTGGGTGTTTGTGTTGTCCCAAAAATCCCTGCAACTCACACACCACACATAACACTGTCCTCCAGCACAACAATACGCAGATACCTACACATGGCAGATGCCGCACACCCTCATCGGAGGGTCTGCCTTACAAGGGCTGCACTCGGCTAGAAATAACCACACAAGATTGGAAAAAAATACCTAGTCCATACACACATTTCGAAACACGCCCTACCGCATAGAGATGCAGGAGCAGTGTTTGATATCCAAGACTTACGGAATAATTCTCCTGATCATACACAAATTTGTAATAGGCCTCCATTCTTTCATATAATTAACGTCTCCCCCTTTGTGAGTAAGAACTGTGTGAGCAGATTTTAAAGAATTAGGTATATAACAAAAGTGAAGCATGGTATTTGGACATAAAATTATGGTTCTTCGGGATTTGGATTGAATATTGTAGGGAAGTCACTGCAGAAACTCTTATGGATGAGTCACCGAGTGCAAATCATTTGAAGAATTTGACGAAAAAGAGATAAATGGGTCCTCTAGCGCTAACCATTAATATGATGAATTTGACATCATCCAACTGGTATTTGTTTTTTTCCCTCCTGAATACCATTAGTTTGTGTTTCAGACGTATCAAATCTTATCATCAGATCTATTAAGAGACTAGTTTGTCCTAATTTTGTCCCGTTTGAGTACTTAGACGTACGAGAAGCTCTCATCCGAGATCGAACTAGTTATCTAGAGCACAGGAGGACTGTATCGCGATTGACCTGTCTAAGGCATTTGATGGGGTAGATCATGGGAGACTACTGGCAAAAATGAGTGCAATTGGACTTGACAAAAGAGTGACTGAATGGGTGGCTCTGTTTCTAGGAAATAGAACTCAGAATTAGAGCAGGTGAAGCTTTACCTGTCCCTGTAAAAATTACGAGGGGAATTCCACAAGGCAGTATTATTGGACCTTTATGTTTTCTTATATATATCAATGATATGTGTAAAGAAGTGGAATCAGTGATAAGGCTTTTCGCAGATGATGTTATTCTGTACAGAGTAATAAATAAGTTACAAGGTTGTGAGCGGCTGCAGGGTGACCTCGATAGTGTTGTGAGATGGACGGTGGGCAATGTTATGGTGATAAACGGGGATAAAAGTCAGGTTGTGAATTTCACAAATAGGAAAAGTCCTCTCAGTTTTAATTACTGCGTTGATGGGTGAAAGTTCCCTTTGGGGATCATTGTAAATACCTAGGTATTATTATAAGGAAAGATCTTCAATGGGGTAATCGCATAAATATGATTGTAAACAAAGAGTACAGATCTCTGTACATGGTTATGAGAGTATTTAGGGGTTGTAGGGGTTATAGTAAGGATGTAAAGGAGAGAGCATATTTGTCTTTGGTGAGACCCCAACTAGAGTATGGTTCAAGTGTATGGGACCCTTACCAGGATTACTTGATTCAGGAACTGGAAAAAATCCAAAGGAAAGCAGCTCGATTTGTTCTGGGCAATTTCCGACAAAAGAGTAGCGTTACAAAAATGTTGCAAAGTTTGGGCTGGGAAGACTCGGGAGAAAGGAGACGAGCTGCTCGACTAAGTGGTATGTTCCGAGATGTCAGTAGAGAGATGGCGTGGGAGGACATCAGTAGACGATTAAGTTTGGATGGCGTCTTTAAAAGTAGGAAAGATCACAATATGAAGATAACGTTGGAATTCAAGAGGACAAATTGGAGCAAATATTCGTTTATAGGAAGGGGAGTTAGGGATTGGAATAACTTACCAAGGGAGATGTTCAATAAAATTCCAATTTTTTGCAATCATTGAAGAAAAGGCTAGGAAAACAACAGATAGGAAATCTGCCACCTGGCGACTGCCCTAAATGCAGATCAGTAGTGATTGAATGACAAACCGACTGTGCCACTGAAGTTGGTTTTAACTTGTGAGTACGTGTACTTAGACATTTTGAATATGAAATGGGATGTATTGAAAATGGATATATCTGTTCCATAGCCAGCCCGGAATTGCAGATGTTTGCAATACACGGAGTACATGTTGAACGAATCTCTGCTTGGCGCTCCTGTGTTGGGGTTTCTACTAGTGCTTTGTCATCATTCATCTCTGTTACCTGCACGCGGCCGGCCGCCCATGTATGGAATTACGATGGATCATCCTGAGAGATGGGCTATTGCTCCTCCCCTACCCTCCTCTGCGAATGTAATAAATAATGCTGATGACTTTCTCGTTGCTCAAACACCGCCTCATAGGTTAAATCGTAATTCTACCAGCCAAACTTTAACATGAATGCTCTAGATTCATTGATGAATGAGGAAATACGGTTGTTTAAATTCATAACACTATGCATGAGCATTTTTTGTATGCACTCTTACGTTCGAATTTCAATATTTTTAAATACCTTTAAATTCACTTCTTTGGTCAACACATTCCTATCGAATAAGTATTGCTGGTCACATAATTCTACTCGAACTCTTTTTGTTGAAAACTGTGGCTGTATCGCTGCCTATTATTAAGGCCGGTAATACTCACAACCTGCCTGCTGCCATTTCTTGATGGATGCAGTACTTTTGCATCTATCTCTTGGCACAGGCCAGAGCAAAGTGTAGCTTCCACTGAAGTCCCAGTCTCACCCATGGTTGTGACAATATGGAAGCTGCTGGGGTGTGGGTCGTGCTGAGTAATAGCATTCAGAGCACAACCAGTGCGTCTGAGTGTTATGAAAGGTGTTGATTATAAGGTCAGTCGTGCTACATTAGCACTGCCTGGCCCAGTGAGGAAAGCAATGGAAAACTACCTCACTCTTCGTCTTGCCTAGTACGCCTCATTTAGGTACTGCCGTTGGTTTTTTTGGTTTTCCTATAACTGCATAGCCTTTGATGGTACTATATGAAGATCCAACCAGCCTCTGGGCTGATGACCTAAGAGACAGACAATACTCACAAATTGAAAAAAATACTTTATATGACTACACCAATACTGCAAATGTATGATTCTACTATTCATCCCTTTCCCGCCCTTAGAGCCCGAAAACTCCTGACTGTTCACTTTACCTTCCCACTCTTAGCGTCCGAGAGCGCCCGGCTGCATTATCTGCACACGTCTGCGATCTGTGCGATAGTTTTGTATTTTTTTTTCGACAGTGAAGTGTTTATAAGGCATTTATAAACACGCAGTACAATCTATGAGGCTTAGGAAATAAAAGAATAGCGATTATGTCTTGACGTTGCCTAGGCAACGGTCGTGAACTTCTGCTGCGAGCACGGTTCACCTGTTTCCTTCATAAACATGGCGGGATTGAATACTGCGGATATTGAAACTGAGCTGAATATAGGCGAATAAAGTGACATAGAATCGTTGACTAGGGGTGGAGATGATTTTTTAGTGAGTGAATAACATATCAAGGAAGATAAATTTAGTGATAACGGTGATATAAGTGGAAACGGATATCGAAAAATCGGAACTGATGGCGATGCCGTGGCAATTCAGGTAACACAAATATTTCGCTTCGTTACTCCGAATGAATAAATGGATGATGTTGAACCTGTCAATAATTCGGAAAGAGTATCACGAGAAACAGATTGCTGTTTATGTTTGTTAAGGGGAGACAAATTATTCAGTGACATCACCTATTGAATTTATATAAATGCAGCATTCAAAAGACACATTTCGGTAAAATAGATACAGAATCGAAGACACTGGCCCAGATTAAATAAAATTTTATGTACGTGCCGTTAGGGGCGCACAGCTGTTAGCTCGCATCCGGGAGATAGTGGGTTCAAATACCAATGTCGGCAGCCCTGAAGATGGTTTCCGTGGTTTCCCATTTTCTCACCAGACAAATGCTGGGACTGAACCTTAATTAAGGCCACGGCCGCTTCCTTCCCATTTCTAGGCCGTTCCTGTCCCATCATCGCCATAAGACCGATCTGTGTCGGTGCGACGTAAAGCAAATAGCCAAAAAAATGAAATCATATATATGGGCTTCATCATACTTCCAAAATCACGTGATTATTGGTTTAGAGGGATTCAGACAACACACTACGCTACAATACTTACAGATATACGCTATAGTGACTAAATCCCTCCATATAGGGTTAGAGTCAAGAAGGGCCTATCGCTGTGTCGAGTATCACAAGTAGGAGGGTGGAGGTTTGGAGCAACAACCTTATGACTATGAATAGAGAAATGGATGTGATGCTATATTTTCTAATATTATTAAAAGTTTGAATCTGTTGGGATTAATAGTTTTTATTATATTTCACCTTTTCTGAAACAATGCGCTTTGTTTCAGTTTTTCTAAATTATAGGTTGCAACCACGGGATAAGAGGAGTGAAAATGAGGGCTGCAAAATGTTATACAAGGTATTTTAAAATTACACGGCATAATTTCAGGGTTGGATTCGTCACACATAAAAAAGGAAAAAGAATGTCTATAAAAATGAGTCCGGAAATGCGTACCTTCCGAGATATCTAACCCTGTCGTGTTGAGGGCTAGTTTGCATATACTGATATTCTCCTGTCAATAGCTTACGCGAGGAGTTCAAAATGCATTCCTTCGTCTGAATCGGCGGGCTGTGGAAGAATCCATCTAAATAATAATAATAATAATAATAATAATAATAATAATAATAATAATAATATCATTAATATCATTAATTGTTATACTATACAATTCATCAAAGTCTATGAAGAACATTCACAGTTACAGCGAACGTCAAGTTACTTTGCAAAGGCAAACAAGATTGTAGTTTTTCGTGACTATAAAATCGTGATGATTATTGCGGTATCTCTACTTTTACAAGAAATCCTAACCGCGGCGAAGTGAATTCCATTTTATAAATCGCAAATATATTAGTCACAATTCAAATCACAGCCGTATTAGAGAAGATCCCGGTATGATAACACTCGGCTAACAAGTCCCTCAGAGGGATTTTACTGAAATTCTTATTTTGAAATCTATTGGCATGGGTCAACCGCATTGAAGCAATCTTTACTGCCAACTCATTTCGTCAGAATTAAACCCCGGTACCTAGAACGCGGAAGGAGAGTATTTAAATTATTTTTGTACTCAACAGAACAGACCGAATTGTCACAGTATTTAGAAGGTCAGTAAAAATGCATTAGGTAATAAAATATGAATGCGTTTTATATCGTGCATACTATATAAATTGAGTGTGAAGTTATTTCAAATAGCATCTTTCTACAAATAATTGATGACGATGATGATGCTCGTTGTTTAAAGGGGACAACATCTAGGTCATCGGACCCTAATGGTACGAAATGAGACGAAATGCAATGACAATTTAGAAGTCCAAAGTTCATCCACTGACTAGAATTTAAAACGTGATGATGAAGAATGAAGAGAGAAATATGAATTTAAAATAATCAGTGGAGCCAACTCACAATACTGAAAGTTAAAGATAATTCCATAACCGATCCACTGGCTAGAATTTAAAAAAATATGACGATTAAAAATGATTATGAACGTATAACAATCAGTGGATCACCTTCCCAGAAACTCTACTGAAAAGTTAGTATTACTGATAAAGAGGCTGCTTACAAAGCACAATTCTGAATCGATGATTCTTGTTGTTCAAAGGGGTTCAAAATCCAGGTCAACGGACCCTCATAATGGTACTTATCGCTAGTAAAGTAGAACCATCACATTTCTCAAATTGTGAAACTAATGAAGAATAGCGTAGACTCACAGTGTTCCAAACGTTATGGTACTACTGACAAGAATTGTACGTCCCACAGGTAACGCAGCCCTAAGGTGTTTCTCACATAATGGCGCCACTCGTAGGCATCGCCAACTCATGGTGTTCCTCACATAGGTGTATTAATCATAGGAATTTGTACTATCCCGTGGTGTACCTCGCATATTGGGTACTAATCACTGGCAACGCGGACCCAATGTCATTCGTACTGTAAACACACTCATCACAAACCTATTGTGTACCTAACATATTGGTACTACTTGCAAGTAAAGACTACCCATGGTTTTCTCCGCGTGATGTACTAATAACAAGTAGTTTCATGGTTCTAATTGAATCATCGCTTGGTCGCCCCTTTTAGTCGCCTCTTATGACACGCAGGGGATACCGTGGATGTATTCTTAATCTGCGTCCCCCACCCACAGTGGTCTACAAATGACTGAACTGTGGCTAACATTTATAAGGAAGAGAATGAGATATGTGGGCACTCCCAGGACTTCCTGCGGCGAGAGCGGCGCTATGGAAATATATATTCGCACCACTTGAATTGAAACGCAGCTTTGTCACCGGGAGGAAATAAAGCAGTTTATTTTACTGAATCCTCGTCGCTTCGGTACTTCACTAAACGCATGTGCAGAGAGTAAGTTTGAAATAATTAAAACGAATGACCTACTGTAGTTCATAGCAGAAATGAAAGAACAAAACCGGAGAGAGTTTTAGTATTGCAAATGTTTACATGAGTAAAGCTGCATCTTTTACCTGGACTTTAAATTCATTTAGGGTAGCGCAGCTCTGAGCTTGCATTCGGGAGATGGTGGGTACGAATCTAACTGCCGGCAGCCCTGAAGGTGGTTTCCCGTTTTCCTACCAGGCAAATGCTGAGGGCTGTACCTTAATTAATGTCACAGCCACTTATTTTCCAGTCCTAGCCCTATCTTGTTCCAGACCTGCCTGTGTCGGTGGGACTGATAACTTGAATTATTCCAGTGTCACATTGTTCTTCAATTTTAAGATTTTGTATCTTGGATGGTGAATCAGTTATATTCATCGGAGTATTTTCACAATCCATGAATAAATATTCTTTCGAAATTAATTTCAAGCGTTAACACCATGTTAGCGTGTCATTGCAGAATTGCTCATAACCAAATCTGTTATGATGTGAAGTATAATACAACATGCAATCGCGCTAATAAACCGCAAGGTGCTTGATGGGGTGTCACATGCTTTTAATTGTGAACTGTTTAAACAAACATTCTAATCAGTGTAGAGAAATCAGAGTTAAAAGTCATATTTATGGTAACCGTGCGATAACATGCAGGTCTAGATGTCAGTCATTCAATATTTGGCTTCCGATGTATACCGTATTCGGTCACTGAGCAAGAATGTTAGGTTTCTCTACACTTCATGTTGAGGCACCAGTCATTCACCAGTCAATACTTTAGCACAAACACATACGAAACTAAACCTCATGGCGCAAAAGCCCCGGAGGCCAATGGACTACCAAGCAACCGCTGCTCAGCCTGAAGGCCTGCAGATTATAAGGTGTCGTGTGGTCAGCAAGACGAATACTCTCGGCCGTTACTCTTGGCTTTTTATACCGGGCGCATACACACAAAAGATATAAAAAACTATCAGACTAATTTATGAAATAATACAAAATGCCTGAAGTGCATATCGGAGTAAATAACTTAATAAAACTTACGGCTGGTAGAAGTTTCTGATTTTTTACAAAGAATAAATTCGCTGTCGTCTTGGAAAATCGACATCCTAATGCACAACATATTTATATTTTCCTTAGTAGTAGTAGTAGTAGTAGTAGTAGTAGTACTAGTAATTCCGGCAATACAAAACATGTTACCAAAATGCAGCATCAGATGCAACCCACTTAAACAACCTGTGTACAGATATTTCATTAAAATGTTTGGTTTTCAATTACATGTAACAAGCTTTAACAGCTTCATTTTAGATAATAACCCCGTATTGACTGTAAGTCAAATAGCGAATATTTAAGATTAACTTAAATATTATATTTAAGTGGCCCGCCTATTCAATACATATGTAATTTAATACATTTAGTGCATGTTTCGTCTCATAAGGGGCAACATCAGCTATAATAGTTTTCAATTAGACACACATATCTGTCGAAGTTAAAACACAAGCACAGTCTACAACGCAATAACCGGGCTGAGTGGCTCAGACGGTTGAGGCGCTGGTTTTCTGACCCCAAATTGGTAGGTTCGATCCTGGCACAGTCCAGTTGTATATGAAGGTGCTCAAATAAGTCAATCTCGTGTCAGCAGATTTACTGACACGTAAAAGAATTCCTGCGGGACTAAATACCGGCACCTCGGCATCTCCATGAACAGTAAAAGTAGTTAGTGGGACATAACCTAAAGCCAATAACTTTAAAATGATAACACAATACAAAGGCACCCAAAAACTGAATTATGATTATGGAGAGTTCATACATATCGATGGCCTAGATTGAATACCTCGTATCTCAAAAAGTTCTTCCTATCCGTTATTTCCCTCAGAACAAAGTCCGTTGTGTTCTTTATTCCTATGGTGATGTGTGAAGAAAAATGAACCTTACCGTGCCGTACTATAGGAAAGTATGTTTACGTGACGTATTTACTAACTCCTAGAGTATAATTTTTATAAGGTTCATTTTCCTTTACTCGTCAGCATAGGAAAATAAACCCAACGAACATTGTTCTGCTGGACTGCATACCCAAATGTGGCTGGATGGCGTGACCAGTCTTAAGGGAAATAATGGATAGGAAGAACTTTGTGAGATACAGTTCGACGTATTCAATCTAGGCCATGGATATACTTGATTTGAAAGATACATATTTAGTGAAACTCGCAGTTGTTACTGCGTGTGTACCAGTATGAGTGTGCCTAGGTAAGTTAATTATCTTTGTTCCCCTGAAATATTGTGATGGATACACGACACATCCCACTCTGACGAGTCTAGTGTCAGACCTAAAACGAAACGCTGGTAAATAGAGCAAATGCCGGAAAAACCCTACATCTAATTTTTGATCTGATTTTTGATATGCCCTATTGGTGGAAAAATATCTAGTTCCCTCCATGGAAACTTAGAATTTCCGTTTGGAATTGCTTGGCGGGCATTAATTCCATTGTGGTGTCTTATCTCCCGTACGCAGTTATCAGACTGTGCCTCTTAAATAGGCTTCTGATAAGTTCACCTGCATACACCCCAGCGTCAGTGGGTAGGGTCTGACACATCCCACTCTGACGAGTCTAGTGTCAGGTCTAAGACGAAACGCTGGTTAATAGAGCAAATGCCGGAAAAACCCTACATCCATTTTTTTATATGATACATGATTTTACCAATGTGTTATTGAAGTTAAGTTAAAAGTCTAACAAATTACTTTTGTTTAATGATTGCAGGTACATGAATGTAGGACGGATACTATGTTCAATATTGCTAAGGACTATTTCATTGCTTGGGTTCTAAACCATAACCATAATAATATGTTTGCTTATGTGATTTGGTGCTGACCTCAAAGACCTATGGTCTAAAGAAGGAACCCACAACAGGTAGACAGATCCATTTTTGTGGCTCTGAGAACAATTAGCTGTTATCTGGGAGTTACACATCGCTCACTAATTATGAAGCAACAAAATACAGGCTTCGGAGAAAATTCTGCGTTTTATGTGACTGTTGATATCGTGGTGATAGCCACAAGACCTCGAGTTTTACGAGCAATGTGCGAACAGCAATGGCATGATATTTTATGTTAAAACCCACATACATTCACCTTAGTGAAAAACGGCTATCGCATTCTCAGAGACAACCCTGCAACCTACTATGAGATTTTGCAATTACACATTTTCCCCGTGATTTCCTGAGCAATCTAGCGAGTTGAAAGTAAGTTTGCAGCCGTATAACTGTTAGTTTGCATTCAGCAGATGGTGGGTTTCAAACCCACTGTTGGCAATTTTGAAGATTTCTTCTTCTGGCTTACCATTTTAACACCAGCTAAGTGTTGAGGCTGTTCCTTAATTAAGGCTTTCCTTATCCTATCCCTGCCCTATCCCATCAACGCCATTTTACCTTTATAAATCGGTGGTGCGTGAAACCTGTAGCAAACTAATGATTCTGTGCTCGCACAAGGAACTAGTCCCATTGGGATCTTTCTAAATCTGTTTCAGATCAAACATACCGTATTCAGGAGTGTGAACCGCGATCTAGTGGTGCACATATAAATGTAGAGTACGTACAATTTAAACTTTATACAGCAGAGCTTTCCGTGTTTAAATATACACTCACTTTATATATTAGTACATTAAATGATGAGTGCCTTTGTACAATCTCATAACACGAAGGTAAATGTGTTCACTCTAATTGAGTGTGGTAAACGTTTGTTTCCTTTTTTCTCTTACTAGCCTCACAATTAAGTAATTACGCCGGCAGCAGATACAGTTGTACGGGCAATGTCGCTATCACGAATGCTTTATCACCGGGCTAGTCAAATACCTACATTGTGGAGTGTTCACTAATGTAATGACGTAGCCTAAATTTTCTACATTAAGGCTTTGATGACTGACTCATTCTCATGTAATGCTTGCACCTGCAAATAAGAGCAAGCCTTCAGTTTTACGAGAATGTTAATTTCGTTTTCATAGCTAAAGGACTTCGAATTTTGTGTCGAATCCGAACCACAAGGAACTGACTTTACATTTCAAAATCCCACGTGTACTGACCAGGATTTGAACTGCGGAGAAGCGGTCTCACCTGCTCTCTTGAATAGGGGCCTTATGGTGGGATGGGAAGATTGGAAGGGACAGACAAGGAAGAGGGAAAAAAAGCGGCCATGGCCTAAAGTTAGGTACCATCCCAGCATTTGCCTGCAAAATAAGTGAGGAAACTACGGAAAACCACTTCGAGGATGACTGGGGAGGGAATCGAACACCCCTCTCTACTCAGCTGGCCTCCCGAGGCTGAGTCGACCCCGTTCCAGCTCTCGTACCACTTATCAAATTTCGTGGCAGGGCGGGGAATCGAACCCGGGCTTCCGGCGCTGTCTGCCAATCACGCTATTCATTATACCGCGGAGTCTGACTCTTTCGCACTGTAATGCCCTCAAAAGAAAATTCCAAAATTGCCTCTTATTACTCCTAATTTTGCAAAAATATTAAACCCCTGAAGTTGATGTATTTTTGTATATTTTTTTTTCCTTTACTTGCATTGAATCTCACTTTATAAGATCTCTGAGAAAAACTAAAATCATAGTTTTATTTTATACAATTTTTTTAACTGTTACGTTTATTTCAAGAGGAAGTGTGCAAAGTTATATTATTTCAGATATAGTATTTCCCATTGTACCAAAATCATATTGTTTCAATGAACATTATTGCCCAATTTAGAGTGAAGTGAAATAGAAAGAAGTCTAAGAACGACAGGAAATAAATTGATTTTGAGGGGGTGATCTTGAGCGTTTCATCTTCAACAATACTCGTACTTTTCGTGTAAATACGGTTCCATAAGAAATGTATTTACACTCACGAGCATTCATGCTCAACTGGCTTACATGTAGCAATGCTAAGGTAATTTTCCTGTCAGAAATGGGTTGTTCTAACAGAACAGTGGGAGGGCACGCAGGCCGATAAACAAGCAACTATACAGGCGGAACCTACAGGGGGAAGCACGGCTCAGAAGCAATTACCGCTAATTGTAGTTCCCCTAACACAGAAATGTGATACACAGTTAAATTACAAGTGATCGCCGACAGCAGTACAGAAAATGATAGCCTTTAACCATGATTAAACATCCATTCATTATAACGCCTCATTAAAAGTGAATGAGAAAACGGCTCATCAGAACGCCAGGTCAAGCTAAAATTAGTGATTATAGATTTACATGTTATTTTGAAACGATGCCTCATGGTGTAAATATTGAAAGAGAATATCATTGGAGTATGTTACTATGACTCTTGTAGTTAGTAAAATCCACTGTTTTTCAGGTGGGGTAGTCAATCCTGGTTGTTATAATTCATCCAAGAACATTTCATCACCGTTCGGGCAAAAGGTCATATCTCACAATGCTCTTCCAGTCCACTATTTTCCTTAAGACCTGTCACGCCTCCTAGTCATATATTATATGCAGTCCATCAGAGCAATTATTTTCGTTGCGTTCATTATCATATGCTAATGTACAAAGGGGAGCCTCCGTGGCTCAGACGGCATCGCGTCGGCCTCTCTCCGCTGGATACCGTGGTTCAAATCCCGTTGACACCATGTGAGATTTGTGCTGCACAAACCGGAGGTGGGACAGTTTTTCTCCGGGTACTCCGGTTTTGCCTGTCATATTTCATTCCAGCAACACTCTCCATTATCATTTCATCGCATTTATCACTCATTAATAAAAATCACCTTGGGAGTGGCGACCCCATTGTAATAACAGCCTATATACGTTTCATTCCGCCTCTGTGGTGTAGTGGTTAGCGTGATTAGCTGCCACCCCCGGAGGCCCGGGTTCGATTCCCGGCTCTGCCACGAAATTTGAAAAGTGGTACGAGGGCTGGAACGGGGTCCACTCAGCCTCGGGAGGTCAACTGAGTAGAGGTGGGTTCGATTCCCACCTCAGCCATCCTGGAAGTGGTTTTCCGTGGTTTCCCACTTCTCCTCCAGGCGAATGCCGGGATGGTACCTAACTTAAGGCCACGGCCGCTTCCTTCCCTCTTCCTTGCCTATCCCTTCCAATCTTCCCATCCCTCCACAAGGCCCCTGTTCAGCATAGCAGGTGAGGCCGCCTGGGCGAGGTACTGGTCATACTCCCCAGTTGTATCCCCCGACCAAGAGTCTGAAGCTCCAGGACACTGCCCTTGAGGCGGTAGAGGTAGGATCCCTCGCTAAGTCCGAGGGAAAAACCGAACCTGGAGGGTAAACAGATGATGATGATGATGATGATGATACGTTTCATTCCTTACATCCCTTATCCGGTCAATGACTGGAAAACAGGTTGTAGGATTTCATTTTTTCATTCAATGTACAAAGAGAAATGTACCTTAAGTTCATTTTAATGTAGGAGTGCAAACATACATTCCTAGAGTGCGGTACGGTTCATTTTCCTTTACACGTAAGCATAGGAAAATGAACACGACGAATATTTTTCTGATGGGCTAAATATTCATATTTGCAATGATGTAGGATGTACACAGTTCGAATCCCGTTTTTATGATCCCGATGTGCTACTCATTTTGGGCTTACTGACGACATGCGGAATGCACCCCATCTCACACTTCGATGCGCGACATTGTCCAAGCCGTGCTTTTCTGGATATGCGTTCCTTCTTGAAAACGGATGTGTTTGCCTTCCCGCACCACATACTAAGCATTGTCGGTGTTTTTGGGACATCCTGTATATATTACACCAGTACCGACTTTTAATAAAGGTGACCACGACTTAAATACCGATCAGTGTACAGTATGTAGCTGCCTTTAACTGTTTTCCCCGTGCTATATAAACACAAGATTAACTATGGTCCGCCTCCGTGGTGTAGTGGTTAGTGTGATTAGCTGCCACCTCCGGAGGCCCGGGTTCGATTCCCGGTTCTGCCACGAAATTTGAAAAGTGGTACATGGGCTAGAAGGGTCCACTAAGCCTCGGGAGGTCAATTGAGTAGAGGTTGGTTCGATTCCCACCTCAGCCATCCTGGAAGTGTGTTTCCGTGGTTTCCCACTTCTCCTCCAGGCAAATGCCGCGATGGTACCTAACTTAAGGCCACGGCCGCTTCCTTCCCTCTTTCTTATCTATCCATTCCAATCTTCCCATCCCCCTACAAGGCCCCTGTTCATCATAGCAGGTGAGGCCACCTGGGCACGGTACTGCTCATCCTCCCCAGTTGTATCCCACGACCCAATGTCTGAAGCTCCAGGACACTGTCCTTGAGGCGGTGGAGGTGGGAACCCTCGCTGAGTCCGTGGGAAAACCTACCCTGAAGGGTAAGCTGATTAAGAAAGAAAGAAGATTAACTAAGAAGTAAAAGAGGCAACTTGATTTTTTATTCTTCTTTAGGCTCGAAGCAAAAATATCCGGTTACTTAAGCAATCATGCAGCCTATAATGCATCATATTCTCCATTCTCATTGTGTGGAGAAATGATCCGTTCTTGAAACATTCTTTCAAACACAGAATATACCTCCGCCGCTGTGCCAAAACCACGAATGTGACAATGCATTTACTATCCTCTATATACCTTAAGACTGGTTACGCCCCCAACCACATATTCGTATGTAGTCCACCAGAAGAATTCTCGTTGAGTTTAGTTTCCTATGCACATGTGTAAGGAAAAATAAATCTGAAGAGGAGAGTGTTGGGATGGACACAAACATCCAGTCCCTGGGCCAGAAAAATTAATCAGAAGCGATTAAAATGCCCGACCCGGCTGGGAATCGAACCCGGGACCATGTGAACCGAAGGCCTGTGCGCTAACCATTCAGCCAACGAGTCGGACACTTGAACGAGGAATGTCCGTAAGAAATTTTGCAGTTAACAAGTTGATGCACTCTTCATTAATTTATTCGCTTGCTGAATTTGATAATACAAACTCTTTGACCAAAGACAATACGCATTAAATGAAGACCACAAGCTGCCCAGGAACGCGGTCAGTAAGATCGTCTCTAAAACAGAATGGAATAGAGTAGAATCCTCCCATGCCCTAGTTCCGGATCCCCAGGAACTGGGGAGGCAGTTATCATTTATTGCTATCCAAATTATTTTGGTACATGAAAGTTTTTGTTACATGTAATTTATCTATTCTTCCCTTTCTTAACCTGCTTACCCTCAAAGGTTGGCTTTTTCCTCAAACTCAGCGAGGGATCCCACCTCTACCGCCTCAAGAGCAGTGTCCTGGAGCTTCAGACTCTGGGTCGGAGTATACAACTGGAAAGGATGACCAGTACCTCGCCCAGGCAGCCTCACCTGCTATGCTGAACAAGGCCCTTGCGGGGGGATGGGGAGATTGGAAGGGATAGACAAGGAAGAAGGAAGGAAGCGGCCGTGGCCTTAACTTAGGTACCATCCCGGCATTTGCCTGGAAGAGAAATAAGAAACTACGGAAAAGCACGTCCAGGTTGGCTGAGGTGAGAATCGAACCCACCTCTACTCAGTTGACCTCCCGAGGCTGGGTGGATCCCGTTCCAGCCCTCGTACTATTTTTCAAATTTCGTGACAGAGCCGGGAATCGAACCCTGGCCTCCGGGTGTGGCAGATAATCACATTAACCACTACACAAAGAGGCGGACAATACACATCACAAATACCATGGTTCTACTTTATTAGCGATGACCTGGATCTCTCTAGATAAACATCATCGATTCCGGATTATGCTTTAGAAGCAGTCCCTTTGTCAGTAATACTACTGTTTAACGCTAGTTTCTGGGAATGTGGGGCATTGCGTATAGGATCCACTTATTGTTTCCATGCATTCAATCTTCGTCATGGGGTTTTGAATTCTGGTCAGTGGATGATTTTGGACTTTTAAATTGTCATTGCATTTCGTGTCATTTCCTGCCAATAAGGGCCGAAGACGTAGATGTTGGGCCACTTTAAAAAACAAGCATCACCGTCATCATCATGACGAAATAATTAACTGAGTCATACTTCTTTAATAAAGCGTAAAATAGTCTTTGTTTCCAGATTTTCTACTATTTGTCGCATGTTAAAAATATTAAAATATGTTAGTAAGTTGTCTGACATTCCACAAAAGTCGTGTTGGTGTGTCACCTAGTGGCACGGGTGTAGTAGGTTCTTCACCTCTGCTCTAGGACAACATGTATCTTACCCCTGCTAATCTTGTTAGTGCATGCACTTATTTGTGTCACGAGTCTGAACAGTGTTATCCTTAGCTTACTATAGACATTATGAATTAACTGACTGTCTACATGAATGAATGAATGAATTTCCGGATTCGACTGTATTCATTCATGATGGTAACGTAGTGATATAATCAGCAAAAACGCAAGTCTCACTACCGTGAAACTCAGCGACACAAACCACTACTTCTCTCAGGTTTCGAACCAGAACCAGTCCTAACAAGCCTCGAAACCGTCCTGTAATTTTCATCACGAGCTATAATTGCCCGCAGCTGCACCATTCAGCAGGTGAACAAAAAAAAAATCCACCTGTTGCAACAGATGTCGTAATCACCACCACCACTCTGTGTAAACGCTACCAAGGGAGGGGGCGAAGTGTGCGAATTGCCTCGACAATCACGCAGCTTCGTATCCTGGCTGCACTTTCTTCAAGAAGGCCATGAACGAGTACTTACTTCTGACAGCAGCATCGCAAACCCAAACTCTCCTGCCTCTCAAATTGAATCCCATTCCACTTCCTGCTGCAACGAACCAAGTCACTCCAACACAGTCTACAATGGTAGTACTAAAGACCATACTGTCACTTATAGAAAATTCCTGGTAATCAAACGATCCCCCACCCCTTATCCAAGACCCACCCCCTTTACAAACACTGCATACCTGCAAAAGCAAAACACACACCCCGTAAACCATGAGCCCGAATGTATGGCAGTGGAGCCACATCAAAAATCTTGCACAGATCAATGGTACTAGCCGCAACCACATTTCAACATCTACACAACCGCAACCAAATTTTTATCCACACCCACATCTCAATTTCTACCTTACCTTAACACATGAATAGTAGAATTAAAGTCGCAACGCCGCTGCTCACAAAACGTCTTGTGATATTGCAATTAAAGGAGGCTTAAACAAGAAACTATCAACTATCTCTCATGGGATATAAAACATCAAAATTTGGGCAGTCCCAGCATTCATTATACACTTGAATGCCCCCATTCGGAGGACACACAAGGAGGTCGCAAAGTGTTCAGATCAGGCTACCGTGAAACGTGCGCGTAAGAAACATCGATAGAGAAAACATTTATGTTCAATCGAACACATTATATACTTTGAATTATTCCTTAAGCATACAACACATTATATAACAGTTTGACTTATAGACCGTGTTACAAAGATTAGCGTCCCTTCCTGTAGGCTAACACAACATGTTTAAAATTCATGAACTCATGGGCATATAGTACTTGTGTGTACATTCCCAAGATAAAATAATAACAGTATTCACGTTGTGAATATTGGCCTGGTGGGTGGGCGCTGACTGTTAACTGAAGTATTAAAATTAAGCTGGTAGTTTTTAGGTCACCGTTAATCACAGCGACGTAAACAAAATCACAAGGACGCGACTTGTCATTACAAAAATTCCACATATCTTACCGGGGATTCGAACTGAAGCAAACTTGGTGAGAAACTGGTGATATCGCCACTCGGCTGTCACGTCCGCAATGTGAGTTACTTCGGGTACAAGTAGCGGAAGAGCATGTTTTGTGTTGTACGTGAGTTGCAGACATATTAAGAAACAGCAAAACATAAAATTCCGGAAACATAAGAATAAACTAGATAGATAGATAATTTATTTACCCTGGCAAATTTAGGGACAGCTATCCCTGTTTTACACTTAACCAGTATCAAAAGTCAGGTTCATAAGTAACTAATTCTCTCTTTGAATCCAACCCTTCGTAAAGGCGTAGTGGCATCACGCAAGCCTTTTGGTGATCTGCCTCCGGGGGTGTCTCTTTTGACTTGCTTGCTGTAAGCTCATCCTGGTCAAGCTCTTGATCTGGTCCACGTCCTCTCGGTCTTCGGCCGTAGACTTTTCCCTTGCCTCCTGTCTTCTGGCAATATGACAAAAATATCTGAGTTGTTTTTGATTGGTAAGTATCTACGGTCTTGATCTGATGCCGAGCTCTTGAAGGATCGATTCATTAGTACAGTTTGATGTCCATGGAATTAGCAGTAATCTCCTATAGCACCACATTTCTAGAGCATCAATCCTGCGGCAATCCGCCATCTTCATCGTCCAAGTTTCGGCTGCATAGGTCGCGATAAGGAAGATCAGAGGGTGAGCTTTGTAACTAATTACGTATTAAAAATGTAACCTATCATGATCTTAAACTATGTAGAACTATTCAACTATAGCTAACACTAACTACTTGTGCATTAACATTACAAAGATCAATAATAACATCAGAGCTCGACTAGAAGTGGAATCCACGGCAAGAAATAAAAGATCAATTTGACACATGCGTAACATTTAAAGTCATGGTCTGACTAGAAGACTGCTGCCCAGTCACTGGCGTGTAATGTGGGTAGCATCACGACATCCTTAGCCGTATAGCTTGGATTTCTTCACCAGGTACGCTGGCTCCCGTATCAGGCAGTTCATCGTTTGTTTATCGTGTGGCTTTTAGTGCCAGGAGTGTCCGAGGAAGTGTGTGGCTCACCTCGTGAAGGTCTTTCTATTTGACTCCCATGGCTGACCTACGCGTCAGGATGTGGGATGATTGTAATGAAGTAGATATCGGCACGTAGCCTACTCCTATCGAATAACACCAAGGGGTCTGCTCAAAGCTTTACGTCCCCATCCGACGGACGAATCACCATCACCAGCATCATATGACCTCACTCCATGCGATCACAGCGGAAAAGTTAGGAATTTAATACAGGTATTTGGTATGCAGTCTAGTGATTAGAAAATCTATGACACCATCTCCCCGACCCTGCCAGCCAACATTCTGATTGTGAAAATGTTCTCCACCAAGGGGACTCGAACCCTCTAACCACGGTATCAGACCATATAGACTTCAACGCCTTAACGACCATGGCCACCAGGTGGGCTAGGTCATCGGTTAAACTCACGACGCTGAGTGTAACCCTGTTAACACTCAGTCTGGGGTTCAAATACTTGCACTGGCCGGAAATCTTTCCAGGGGCCTTCGAATGAGACGCACACATACCCGCCCTATACCACGGGGCTGGTAATCAAACTCGTGATTCTTCGGACCATAAGCCAGCTCTCTACCAGGTATTTACAGACTGACTTTTAACCCTGAAGTACTCGCGTCACAAGAATGTACATCAAAACTCGGGTCAAGTCCTTTTGACCCACAGTTGCAAATATAAACGTATACGTGTATTCATGGCTTAATATGAGCGAAATTATTCATTCACATACGCAATATGAAGTGCTTTTCCTTTGCTGCACGATCAGCGTAGCGGCCTTCGGTTCAAAGTCCTCTGGGTTCGATTCTTGGCCGAGCATAGGATGATAACTTCGTATGATTCATTCCTCTCGATCGGGGTTTGGATTTTTGTGTCTATCTCAAAACATGCGTTACACAGCACACCACCGACTATTATAGAAAGTTATATGTATATTATAACGGCCAGCTGCAGGTATTTTATTTTTTCTTGAAGGCGGCACAATCAGTCACGAGGTGGAAGAAATAATCAATGAAGTCAAATTCCCTGTCCCAGCCGAGAATATAACCTCAGAAACTCTTGGAACACAGGCCAGGATGCTAACCTATTAAACCATGTTGAACCATGCAGCCGCACTTACACATAAAACAAGACAACTGTTTGGCCACTCACTAATTTCCTAGCCATTTCTTCTAGCAGAACAAACACACTAACGTCGGATCAAAGCTCATCGCAATATCAGATGAGCAAGAAATTATTGCGAACAATGACCCCTACTGCAGTATGACAAATAAGTCAACAACAGATGTAATTACGTAGCGCTGGCGATATTTCATAATACCATGTTTCAGTGAAAATTGATCAAATAGAATCCACTCGGTTCTCTGGGACCCGATGCGAGCGATTGAGGGTTAAACAATTATTTGAGGAATCTCAAGGTATCTACTTTAAAGGGACGGAACGTGTGATACCTTGTAATATCACACTTTGGTTTCAATGTTAATTTCAAATTTTAATTTTAATCATAAATCACCGAGCACATTCGTTTCAATCGCTTAAGTGCAATCAGTATCTAGTATTAGGAAGATAGATGGTTCGAGCTCCACTGTCGGCATCCCGGAATATGGTTTTCCGTGGTTTCCCATTTTGAAACCAGACAAATGCTGGGGGGGCTGTGCTTTAAGTAAAGCCACGGCCGCTTCCTTCTCACTTTCAGCTCTTTCCTGTCCCATCGTCGCTGTAAGACCTACCTGTGTCGGTGCGACGTAACAAATAAAATCATAAATTATTTCCTTCGCGATGTCACAGGGCTGATAATCAAACTCGAGACTCTTCCGACCAAAGCCCAGCTTGCTACCCGATATTTACATAAACACATGACTTCTTACCAGCCAGATGAAATTTAACTGTTATTACAATGATTAACACAACACATTGATCTCCGACAGACGAAGTGGATATTTGATAACGTAATTATTATGTTATCCAGTACTTCTATGCATTCATAGTCACAGAGTGCAGATTTAATTATAAATCCTTTACGCACTTCACTTTTGAACACATATTGTAGTTTGATACCCGCATAGCATTAGTGAAATATGGCATTTCAGGTAATCATGTTAAGTACCATGTTCTTTAATTAAAATGGCTGCTGGTCGTGTAGAAACGAGTAGAACAAAACCCTTATTAAATCAGTTCCATTGTTTGAATGCAGTGCATGGAAAACATGAACTCCAGCAATGGAAGCAGAGTTAAGTTAAAACCTGTTTGTTTTAATCGTATTGAATGAATTGTTGAATTAAACACACAAAAAGACATAAATCACGATTAATTGAACCAAGCCCCAATTCGTAGGGAACCACGCTGAAATGAGGACAGTTTGAAGTAGAGTTGTCTAGACTAATAGGAAAGGAAGAATCATTAATAATAATACTGAGAGTGCTAATTGAAGAGGAGTCCAGCAAGGAGACGAGTCACGTGAAGTCTGAGTGCTGTGTACTGTGGGTTTGTCGAAATAGAACTCTCACGTAATGTTTGGTCGATGGAAGCGTGTACTGAAACAGGGATACCAGACATCCCCTTTTACATGGGACAGACCTGTTGTTAGTAATTTCGTACCTGTGGCTCAAAGCAAAACTGGAACACAAAATATCTCCTTTTCACGAAAGGAGCAGAAATTTGTAAGGCATTTGATTTTAAATGTCGACTTTGTCCGGGTTTATTCTTTTTTTTGCTAGGGGCTTTACGTCGCACCGACACAGATAGGTCTTATGGCGACGATGGGATAGGAAAGGCCTAGAAGTTGGAAGGAAGCGGCCGTGGCCTTAATTAAGGTACAGCCCCAGCATTTGCCTGGTGTGAAAATGGAAAACCACGGAAAACCATCTTCAGGGCTGCCGATAGTGGGATTCGAACCTACTATCTCCCGGATGCAAGCTCACAGCGTCCGGGTTTATACACTCAAGTATGGAAACTTGGAAAAGTAATGAATATACTGAAGTGCTGTTATCCTTCCTTCTGAGGTTTCCTGGCTTAAATTCACTCATTTTCTCTCAGGTGAATAGATTGCCGACCGGAGAGCAAAACAGACTTCAAGTAAAGACTCTGATGTTACATGTTACATAAGTCCCACTTGCCTACATTTCTTTAAAATTTTAGTTTTCTTCTCCTTAATCCGTTTACCCTCCAGGGTTGGGCTTTCCCTCGGACTAACAGAGGGATTCCACCGCTATCGTCTCATGGGCAGTGTCCTGGAGCGTGAGACTTTGGTTTCAGGGGAAACAACTGGAGTGGAGGACCACTCCCTCACCCAGATGGCCTTACCTGCTATACTGAAGAGGGGTCTTGTGAGGGATAGGGAGACTGGAAGGGATAGACGAGGAATAGGGAAGAAATGGAGGTGGCCTTAAGTTAGGTACCAAAATCCAAACCAAACCCCATGGTACAAGAGCCCCGAAGGGCCATGGCCTATCAAGCCACCGCTGCTCAACCCGAAAGTCTGCAGAATACGAGGTGTCGTGTGGTCAGCACGACGAAACCTCTCGGCCGTTATTCTTGGCTTTTTAGACCGGGGCCGCCATATCACCGTTAGATAGCTCCTCAATTGTAATCACGTAGGCTGATTGGACCTCGAACCAGCCTTCAGGTCCAGGTAAAAATCCCTGACCTGTCTGGGAATCGAAACCGGGGCCACCGGGTAAGAGGCAGGCACGCTACCCCTACACCGCGGAGCCAGTATAAGTTAGGTACCATCCCGGTATTTTTTGGAGAAGGAGTGGGAAACCACGCGAAACCACTTCGAAGATGGCCCCTCTACTCAGTTAACTTGCCAAGGCTGTGTTGAGCCCATTCTACCCCTCGAACAATATTTTAAATTCCGTGGCAGAGCAGGGAATCGAACCCGGTCTTCCAGAGGTGGCAGCTAATCACGCTAACCACTACACTCCACAGGGGGAACTTATTATATCGAGTACTTTCGAAATAACCACGCTGGCCAAAAAAAATAATTATTAAAAAAAGCCAAATCCTAACGTGCAACAGCCCGTGAAGGGCAATGGCCTACCAAGCGATCGCTGCTCAACCGGAAGGCCTTCAGATTACGAGGTGACGTGTGGTCAGAACGATGTACCCACTCTTCCTTTATTCTTAGCTTTCTGAACCAGGTCCAATACTTCACGGTCAGATAGCTCCTCAATTCCTATCACGTAGGCTGAGTGCACCTCAAACCAGCCCTCAGATCCGGGTAAAAGTCCCCGGCCCGGCCAGGAATCGAACCCCGAGCCTCCGGGTATGGAGCAGACACGCTACCCCTACTATTAATCATCCCGACGACAGTGAACATGGGTCGCTTTGGAGTGATGATGGAGTTGCACTGGTACCAGGCGGTCTTGTGACCCTTTACCGCTGACTTATGAACATGGCAGTGAAGTGGAATGTATATCTGCCAGTCGGTTGTATGGAAACAGTTCATGAAGACGGGTCGAAGCAAAGTCGTGACGGCTGAGTAGTTCAGACGGTAGAGCACTGGCCTTCTGATACCAGCTTAGCAGGTTCGATTCTGGTTCATTCCGATAGTATTTGAAGATAATGAAATACCTCAGGCTCGTGTCGGTCGAATTTTTGGCAGGTAGAAGAACTCCTGAAGGATAATATTCCGGCACCTCCGCGTCTCCGAAAACCAGAAAATTTTGGGTGTAAAATCAATAACATTTTTTAAAGGAGGGTGTGATATACTCGCAAGAATGGGGTTATCGTGTTTGGACGTGTCTATGACCACACAGAAAATTAAGTTTCCCGATTTGTTGATGTATCAGCGCAGATTTGTCCAACATGGCGTACCACACGTGGCCGTGAAACGGGGTGTAATAGCTGTGGTCGTAACTAGATCCTAATCAACAGAGACCGAAGAAGAGTGCCACACCTTGTCAATGAAAATCGATTTAAAACCCGATATGGATTGCTGCTGTCAGTCCTAACGAGTTTCCCGGCAAACATTACACAGGATCTGCGTGACACGAACATCATGCAATGGGGGACCTCGCAAGGGTCCATCGTTTACAGTAGCACATAAAGTTGAACGTCTTCGATGGACCAAACAACACGGAACGTGGGTAGTAGCTGACTGGAGGTGTGTAGTGTGTTCCAACAAGTCACGATTTTACCTGCTACACCGACGACCCAATGAGGTGCTTAAGCCTCCGTGTGCGAATGGTTTAGCATTATTAGCTGCTTTCCTCAGTGTCCAGGGTTAGATTCCAGATACTGCCAGAAATTTGAGATAAGCAAGAGGGATCGCATGCTGCTCATGTCCACTGGGAGTGTACTGGAAAGACATGCACCATCTTGCTAGTGGGACACGATTTCCTAAGAGCAGAATTTAGTCATTAAAATGGGATTTTTAACACACGAAGTATTTATTTAATCGTATGGTGATTTATACAATATACAGGGTGACGTGAAATTCGCGCACTTGGGCGTCGCAGCACGACTCTTCACATGCCAGCAATAAAAAAATGTCTCTCACAAAAGTTCCTCCTGCGAGTATATCCGGCAGAAAAAGAACGTTGAAGAGTGGCAATCTGGCAACACTGTAACCACATGTAGGGTAACTACCTCTGTCAGCACGTACTAGTCGTGCTGTACAGTTGATGCAGTGGATAGAGTTTGGGTTAGCATGCAGGAGGTCGATGGTTCGATCCTGGGTTGAGTCACACTTTTTATTTGCTAATTTCCATTGGACATTACATACTGTAATACAGTAAGACACCGTTTTTTAGGTCACCTGTATCCTACATTTACAAAATTTAGTAACGCTGAACACGTAACAATGCATCTAGTAGATGAAATGGTGCGAATAAATTCACGCCAACGACGTGGAAAGGGCGTCTATCAAAGCTGACCAATGAAAACGAATGTTCGTGCATTTCTAGGATCGTAGTATGGAAGTGCAAATGGTTTCTAGAGGACGCGCTGCAATCGCTGTTGACGATTAAGATGCCAGATACCATAGCACCTAGACTACATTTACGAAATAAAAAACATATGCCTCTAACCAGGATCGACCCCATCGATCTCCTGCATGCTAACCCAAAACTGTATTCACTGCACCACCTGTACAGCACTAGTAAAATGTGCTGACAGAGGTAGTTACCCTACATGTGGTTACAGTGTTGCCAGGCTGCCACTCTTCAACGTCCTTTCTCTGCCTGATATACTCGCAGGACCAACTTTTGTGAGAGACATTTTTTATTGCTGGCATGTGAGGAGTCGCGCTGCGATGCCCGAGTGCGCGAATTTCGCTTCAACCTGTATATACAAGTCAAAATCAAACTTTAAAATCCCTCCTTCTCAGCCATGCATATGAAAAGAAATGGCGTGTGGCTTTCAATACCGGGAGTTTCCGAGGACATGTTAGGCTCGCCAGGTGCAGGTCTTTCAATTTGACTCCCGTAGGCGACCTGCACGTCCTGATTAGGATGAAATGATGAAGACAACGCATACACCCAGCCCCCGTGCCAGAGAAATCGCCCAATGATGGTTAAAATTCCAGACCCTGCCGGGAATCGAACCTGAGACCCCTGTAACCAAAGGCCAGCACGATAACCATTTAACCATGGAGAGCCGTTCAGATATACGGGGTGTGAGAGCGAACAAATCATCACGAGTTCCAGGGTACGAATGAAGAAGACAGCGTTGGACCAGGTGCTCAATCGTTTGTTCTTCCAGGTTACTATCACACATTTGTGAACTGATCCAACCCCACTTGTACCTGAAATAATTAAAACAACCATGTAATACATGTTATGGTTCCCTTACCATAAAGTGCTTTTAACAACTACTCAACTGAGTTAGAAATCGATCTTGGTAACGTGAAACCTGGTAGGAAGGACCTAATTAACTTAGTATCGTCTACAAAACTCTGCGAACACACTGTGCTGACATCGTCATATAAAACATGTTAATGGAGCAGAGTGTATCACAGAGTGGGGCTGCTAACCGCATCCCCTGCACGACTGCGAGGCTACTACGTCAAGGGACGCAAGAGAAAATAAAATAAAAGACCTCTCTATGCACGAAGCTCTTAAGCAAAAGCTTTTCTTTTCAGCAAGAGTCTAAAAAGCGAGTAACGTCTCTAGTGTACATTTAACACATCTCCCAAACCAGTCTTCGACGATTTTGAATGACTGGTAAGAGAAATTTTATGGATCACTAATGCATCTTCGTTCTATTTTGAAACAATGCTTGTAACTGGAAGCTAATGGGTATAACGTAACTGGAAAGCATAGTCCAAGCCCATGTTAAGACAGCAAAAATATTTTGTACTCTGTCATCTTCAGATTTTAGGATATCCCATAGTTAAAAATGTTCCCACATCTTCAGTAGCCTTACGCTTTAGAATATTTGAGGGTTTTTTCCGGTTGTACCTAGTTTTGAAAACAATGACTTTTTATCTAGAAACGTTCCCTTCATGAATCATATCGTCGTTGCCGGAACAAAACCTCCTATGGATAATATTTTTGGAGATATACTGACCCGCAGCACATACATTATGAAGAGCGAGAATGCCTTGACATTCACACAATATTGCACCTTAGATGATAGAACATTACCGGACAAAGTTCTTTCTTTCTTTCTTTCTTTCTTTCTTTCTTTCTTTCTTTCTTAATCTGTTTAATGTCCAGGGTTGGCTTTTCCCTCGGACTTAGCGAGGGATCCCACCTCTACCGCCTCAAGGGCAGTGTCCTGGAGCTTCAGACATCGGATCGGGGAATACAACTGGGGATAATGATCAGTACCTCGCCCAGGTGGCCTCACCTGCTATACTGAACAGGGGCCTTGGTGGGGGATGGGAAGATTGGAAGGGATAGACAAGACAGAGGGAAGGAAGCGGCCGTGGCCTTAAGTTAGGTACCATCCCGGCATTTGCCTGGAGGAGAAGTGGGAAACCACGGAAAACCACTTCCAGGATGGCTGAGGTGGGAATCGAACCCACCTCTACTCAGTTGACCTCCCGAGGCTGAGTGGACCCAGTTCCAGCCCTCGTACCACTTTTCAAATTTCGTGGCAGAGCCCGGAATCGAACCCGGGCCTCCGGGGGTGACAGCTAATCACACTAACCACTACACCACAGAACCGGCCAAAGTTCTAAGCTAAAATATTTCACATAGGAGGTTTTGTCCCGGCAGCGACGGTATGCTCCTACTGCTGTGTTCAGATTACATGTGATTTGGACTTTACTAAGTGATAGTGTGATAGGGATTGTCCGACATATCTTGTGTGAAGCAAGGGCACTCCATATTCATTCATTAGTTGTCCTCCGAAATGATTCGAGAGACCTAGCCATCCGATACTAGTTGGAATTTCGGAGTTCCATCACCCGATCATGGACGTGCCTGGAATTAGGTTAAGTAAATTGTATTCTGCTCTCAGAAACAGGTCTGAGGAACGGCTTCTACCAAGGTGATTTTTTAACGATGGGATAGGGAAGCCCGAAGAGTGGGGAGGATGCGGCAGTGGCCTTAATTAAAGTACAGCCCCAGCATTTGCCTGGTAAACCACGGAAAACCATCTTCAGGGCTGCCAACATTGAGGTTCGAACCCAGTATCTCTCGGATGCAAGCTCACAGTTGAGCGCCCTTATCCACAGGGCCAACTCGCCCGGTCCTAAGGTGTTCATTGTTCAAAGTTTTATTTAGAGGGTACTATGATATCTCCTAATAATAATGTAAGGATTCTACTTGTTTTTGGTTTTTGTTTTCTACAGTCACCTTTACGTCGCACCGTCGCAGATAGGTTTTATGGCAACAAGCCGATAGGAGGTGAAACCCCTTTATTTACGTTGTGTGAAAATTAGAAACCACGGAAAACCATGCTCAAGGCTGCTCACAGTGCGATTCGAACCCACTATCTCTCAAATGCAAGCTGATAGCAACGTGACCCAAACCGCGCGGCTATTTGCTCGGTACTATACAGGGTGTTAGGTGTATACCTGCAGATATTTCTTCTAGCAATAGAGAACGATGTGACGAACCACTATATATCAAACTTTTAGAAATTCTCGGAAGTTATTTTCGAGAGCAAAGAGATACGATGTTTTTAGAATAGGTAGTATGCCTTGTTCTTGTGAATGAATAGCTTCCCTTTGAGAACAGGCGAGTCACGCGCCATGCGTGCCAAACTGGTTTCTGTTTATGTTTACGTACAACAGCTGAACGCTTCCTATGGAGTGCACGAGATGTTACGTAACATACTTGTCAAACTGGTTTTATGTTTAAGAGCAACTGAGCTACGATAACAGCTGAAGGTGGCTACTACAGTAGCGTATGCCTTGTTACGTTACATTCTCGCCAGAGTGGTTTCGTAGTTGTCAGTATGCAGTTTCCGTCTTAGGGGCTTCAGACAACCCTGGTCATCGGTTTCGGACCCTGGATGTTCCGAATTCTCAGCGTTAATACTGGTTCATTTGCTGTTATGTCCTTTAAGGGATGGGATATGTGTGGTCATCAGCCCCGTGGTCTAGTGAGTATGGAAATGACCTGAAAACCTGAATCCGTGCGGGACCTGTACGAGCGTGTGATATAATTATTGGTTGGTATAGGCGCGCCGGGACGTGAAATACAGTAGATCCCCGTTGTGCATTGCGTAAAGGTACAAGAAAGATGGCAGGTCCTTACGCCAACGAAAGCAGTTATGGGATGCCCAAGTGAGTAGCATCGGAATTGAATTACCGAAACACATCGAACGTTTAGTTTCAAAGGAATATTGGACATGTTATACAACTAAATAAATTAAACGTACCTACATTTCGTTGCTCAGACGGTTGAGGTGCAGGCCTTTTGATTCCAACTTTACAGGTTCGAACCTGGCCCAGTCCGGTGGTATTTGAAGGTGCTCAAATACTGTAGGTCAGCCTCGTGTCGGCAGATTTACTGGTACAAAAAAAGAACTGTGCGGGACTAAATTCGGGCGCCTCAGCGTCTCAGAAAACCGTAGAAGTAGTTAGTGGGACGTAAAGCACTTAACGTTATTATTATTATTATTATTATTATTATTATTATTATTATTATTATTATTATTAGGTCATTAAAAGCTGAAATACGTGGAAGAAAATAGTAAAATATGCGTGGTTTAAGAGGAAACAAGATGAAATGTATGTCACGTGAGTTAGCATCGGTCGCAGTAGTTACCTACAGATTACTATGCGTAAAGCGAGAACCAGGTCAAGCTCGTGGGGATGAGTCAGCTGTAATCTCGTATTGTGTATAAACATCAAACATACACATCAACAAATATAAGAAACATAAACAAGGTTACACGTTAGAGACATGTAGCTATTAACCTGAACGCCAGGCCGACGGTCGCTTTCATGAGTACAGATGAGTTATCAAATTATACACAATCCACAGATGTCGAACTTATCTAAGAAGATTCCGCCACAACTATATTACATTTTACTATGATGGTGCTAATAACAAATCGCAGCAGCAATTGGCTTTACGTCGCACCTACACAGATAGGCCTTATGGCGACGATGGGACTGGAACGGGCTAGGACAGGGAAGGAAGCGGCCGTGGCCTTAAGGTACAGCACCAGCATTTGTCTGATGTGAGAATGGGAAACCACGGAAAACCATCTTCTGGGCTGCTGAGAGTGGGGTTCGAACCCACTATCTCCCGAATAATGGATACTGGCCACACTGAAGTGAAATGTCGTATGGCTTTTAGTGCCGGGAGTGTCCGAGGATAAGTTCGGCTCGCCAGATGCAGGTCTTTTGATTTGACTCCCGTAGGCGACCTGCGCGTCTTGATGGGGATGAAATGATGATGAAGATGGCACATACACCCAGTTCCCGTGCCAGCAAATTTAACCAATTAAGGTTAAATTTCCGACCCTCCCAGGAATCGAACACGGTACCCCTGTGACCAAAGGCCAGCACGCTAACCATTTAGCCATGGAGCCGGACTTAAGCGACTGCAGCTATCGAGCTCGGTAAATCGCAGAAGATTACGCTACTGCGTGTTGAGATGATGTCGGTAGAATACAGTATACCTGTTAAGACATAAGGCTGCAGTAGAAGAAGAGGAAGAAGAAGGTAACGAGAGCCACATAGTCAAGCAGCACACAGCTGAACAAAGTGCACATTAGTGACACAGACATAAGAGTGGCGTGGTCGCGGGAACTACAGTCGCATTCGTAACACTCTGTTGTAGAAAAATAATGAACTAACATACAGTACGGGCTCCGTAATTCCAGGTGGACGGTAACAAAACTATCTCGAATAGAAAAGTACGGATTTACGAACGTACACGAAAACGCCTGTGAACAACATAATGTACCTATGTTAAACATTACAGTACAACAGTTTAGAAAACAAAACATACAGATTGCATTAAAAGAAATGTTAAACTTTCCTTTGTAAATTAACAAAACACTCTAGGCAATCTTCTTAAGTTAAATGTTAACTTATAGTTCCTATTCCAGTAATGATGAATATAAAACGATTATTTTATTGAATATTTATTCGTGACGACGACGACGATGATGATGATGATGATGATAATTGCTGTCTTAATGTCATTGGCCCTTAAAACGCAAAGTACGGACGATAATTCGCATCTCTGACAGCTGTTATTCAGGTCAAGGTCAGACAGACCGGTTTCATGTAGGGGTGGGGAACCCGTCCAGCGACATCCCCGTCGCTAAGAACAGCAGACAACCAGCATGTGACAGGTCTAGTGCTTTTGTCGAACTGCTTACGTGGAATATTCTCCCACAGTGCGATTTCAATATCATGGTCTTTTGGGAGTCCAACTCGCCGTATGCAGAAACAACCCGCGTTGACGTGTACGTAAATAAAGTTTATTACGTCAACGAAAGAATGCATGGGATAAAATTTCAAAGTGAGTAGTATCGGAATTGAAATGTCAAAACACATCGAACGTTTTACTTCATACCAGTAAGGGACATGTTATAAACATACATTAATTAAACGTACCTTCCTTTCGTGCTTCCAACCGAAGAGAACATGTTTAAATGTAAATGAGAACCTTCTAGCTTACTGCTGATTTTGCAGTGCCTATTCAACGTATCAAAATAAACGTTGCCAGGCTGAGTGGCTCAGACGGTTCAAGCACTGGTTTCATGAACTTAGCAGGCTCGATCCTGGCTCAGTCCGCTGGTATTTGAAGGTGCTCAAATACGACCGCTTCTGATCGGTAGATTTACGGGCACGTTAAAGAATACCAGTGGGCAAAATTCCGACACCGCGCGTCTCCATTGGCACGTGAAGATTTATTATTATTATTATTATTATTATTATTATTATTATTATTAGGCGAGGTGGCCGTGCGATTAGCTTGCATCCGTCGAAAAGCCACTAACAATATTATTATAAAAACTGTGTTAGTCTATTATTACTGACTATTATGAAAATAAAAGTTAATCGCCCCACTCAAACTTCGTAGCTCGTAATCTGTCAGAAAACACTAAAGAAAATAGTGAACTTTTAACATGTCCGAATTATTATTAATAATATAATTGCAGACATGTATCCGAAATTACCGAAGCATGTACTTACAAATTGTTTTACGTCGCACCGACACAAATAGGTCTTACGGCGACAGTGGGAGAGAAAACGGATACAAGTGGGAAGGAAGCGTTCGAAGTCTAATAAAGGTACAGTTCCAGCATTTCCCTGATGTGAAAATGGGAAACTACGGAAAACCATCTTCCCGGCTACCGACAGTGGAGTTCGAACCCACTATCACCAGAATACAAGCTCACAGCTGCGCGGCCCTAACCGCACGATCAACTTACTCTAAGCCCCAATGCCGGTCTGCGTAGCTCGGACGATAGAGCGCTGGTCTTCTGATCCCACCTTGGCAGGTTCGATGGCGGCTCAGTTCGGTGGTATTTGAAGGTGCTGAAATACGCCAGTCTCGTGTCTGTGGATTTACTTGCATTTAAAAACGTACTGCTTTACAAAAATCTGGCACTTCAGCGTCTTCGAAAACCGTGAAAATTAGTTAGTGGAACGTAAAGATATTAGTAGTAGTAGTAGTAGTAGTAGTAGTAGTAGTAGTAGTAGTAGTAACATTATTATTACGGACGTTTTAATTAAACGGGTCCGTTACATTACCTATCGGCACTTACTGCCCGGTAATTAGCCTTCTGTCCACCTCTGTGGTATAGTGGTTAGTGTGATTAGCTGCCAATCCCCGGAGGCCCGTGTTCCATTCCCAGCTCCGCCACGAAATTTGAAAAGTGGTACGAGGGCTGGAACGGAGTCCACTAAGCCTCGGGAGGTCAAATGGGTAGAGATGGTTCGATTCCCACCTCAGCCATCCTGAAAGTGGTTTCCCGTAGTTTCGCACTTCTCCAGGCAAATGCCGGGATGGTACCTAACTTAAGGCCGCGGCCGCTTCCTTCCCTCTTCCTTGTCTATCCCTTCCAATCTCCCCATTCCGCCGCAAGGCCTACACAAGACCCCTGTTCAGCATAGAAGGTGAGACCGCCTGGGCGAGGTACTGGTCATTCTCCCCAGTTGTATCCCCGACCCAATGTCTCACGCTCCAGGACACTGCCCTTCAGGCGGTAGAGGTGGGATCCCTCGCTGAGTCCGAGGGAAAACCAACCCTGGAAGGTAAACAGATTAGGAAAAAGAAGAATAAGCCTTCTATTAGAAATGCCCGGTGGCAATTCCATAGTAGACCGAGCTCGATAGCTGCAGTTGCTTAACTGCGGCCAGTATCCAGTATTCGGGAGATAGCAGGTTCGAACCCCACTGTCGGCGGCCGTGAAGATGATTTTCCGTGGTTTCCCATTTTCACACCAGGCAAATGCTGGGGCTGTACCTTAATTAAGGCCACGGCCGCTTCCTTCCCACTCCTAGCCCTTTCCTGTCCCATCGTTGCCATAAGACCTATTTGTGTCGGTGCAACGTAAAGCATCTAGCAAAAGAAATCCACAGTAGCTATTGTTCCTTCGAGCAATGTTCACGCATGGCTGCAACTACGGTTTTTGAAATCTGTCTCATTAATAACAATATGACTGAATGCTTACAGCCTTTTCTTTCAGTGTCCACCGTTCTTTCATTGACCTGAAAAGTTTATGAATAAGCATAGACAACTCGCATTGTTTATTGTCAGAAATTCATCGTAGACTGTCGCAATAACAGCACAGAAATGTTGCGCTCATTTTTCATTTACTTATTAACTATTTCCTTTCATTTTGTCAGGTTGGATCACTGAGTAATGCCATTGACGTCTTATAAATCACACACAACTACACAATACTTTATTCGCACGTATGTGCTGGTGCGTATCTTCGAGGTCACTGTAAGGACCCTGTGTACATTTCACACAGAGTACCCTAGACCGGTTTTCGAGTACAGCAAGTGGCCTGGCACGTGAGTCATCCTCTGCTACTTGCCAAGCCTTTAGGGGAAGTGCACAACAACATGTGTTGGCCTGCGATAAGAAACAGGTTCAACAAGCCCTAGACTCTGCTACTGTACTTCCACTACGCGTGGACAGAATGACGTAACCGGCATATCCTGCTACAGCCGTTCAAAACACATTAGGTCCTGAAATATTTGGCTCAGTTATGGGCAAACTAATAGGACAAGATAAAAAGTACATAGAATATATTGTGAGATGTCTTTTTCTTTGCCGACTAGCTTAATATCTGCACGTATACACCTAACACCCTGTATATACAGTGTGTTAGGTGTATACGTGCAGATATTAAGCTAGTCGGCTAAGAAAAATACATCTCATAATATATGCTATGTACTTTTTACCTTGTCCTATTAGTTTGCCCATAACTGAGCCAAATATTTCAGGACCTAATGTGTTTTGAACGGCCGTAGCAGGATACGCCGGTGATATCATTCTGTCCACGCGTAGCGGAAGTACAGTAGCCGAGTATAGGGCTTGTTGAACCTGTTTCTTATCGCAGGCCAACACATGTTGTTGTGCACTTCCCCTAAAGGCTTGGCAAGTAGGAGAGGTTGACTCACGTGCCAGGCCACTTGCTGTACTCGAAAACCGGTCTAGGGTAGCCTGTGTGAAAAGTACACACAATCCTTACAGTGACGTCGAAGATCCGTACAAGCACAAGCATGCGAATCAAGTGTTGTGTATTTGTGTGCGATTTTTAAGACGTCAATGGCATTACTCAGTGATCCAAGCTGACAAAATGAAAGGAAATGGTTAATAAGTAAATTAAATATGGGCGCAACATTTCTGTGCTGTTATTGCGACAGTCTACGATGAATTTCTGACAATAGACAATGCGGGTTGTCTATGCTTATTCATAAACTTTTTAGGTCATTAAAAGGACGGTGGACACTGAAAGAAAAGGCTATAAGTATTCAGTGAAATTGTTATTAATGAGACAAATTTCAAAAACCGTAGTTGCATCCATGCGTGAACATTGCTCGAAGGAAAAAGAGCTACTGTGGAATTGCCGCCGGGCATGTGTAATAGAAGGCTTATTCTTCTTTTTCCTAATCTGTTTACCCTCGAGGGTTGGTTTTTCATGGGACTCAGCAAGGGATCCCACCTCTACCGCCTCAAGGGTAGTGTCCTGGAGCGTGAGACATTGGATCGGGGATACAACTGGGGAGAATGACCAGTACCTCACCCAGGCGGCCTCACCTGCTATGCTGAACAGGGGCCTTGCGGGGGTATGGGAAGATTGGAAAGGATAGACAAGGAAGAGGGAAGGAAGCGGCCGTGGCCTTAAGTTAGGTACCATCCCGGCATTGGCCTGGAGAAGGGTGGAACTACGGGAAACAACTTTCAGGATGGCTGAGGTGGGAATCGGACCACCTCTACTCATTTGACCTCCCGAGACTAAGTGGACCCCGTTCCAGCCCTCGTACCACTTTTTAAATTTCTTGTCAGAGCTGGAAATCGAACCCGAGCCTTCGGGGGTGGCAGCTAATCACACTAACCACTGCACCACAGAGGCGGACGGAAGGCTTATTACTGAACAGTAAGTACCGATAGGTAAAATGATGACTGTAATGGACCCGTTTAATTAGAACTTCCGTAAAAATAATATTACTACTACTACTACTAATAATAATAATAATAATAATAATAATAATAATAATAATAATAATAATAATAATAATAATATCTTTACGTTCCACTAACTAATTTTCACGGTTTTCGGAGACGCTGAAATGCCAGAATTTTTTATCGCAGTATTTTTTAATGCAAATAAATCTACAGACACGAGACTGACGTATTTGAGCACCTTCAAATACCACCGGACTGAGCCAAGACCAAGCCTCCCAAGTTGGGTTCTGAAGGCCAGCACTTTACGCAGTGCTACACCAATCATCTTGCCGGGCTGAGTGGCTCAGACGGTTGAGGCACTGGCCTTCTGAGTCCAGTCTTGGCAAGGTGGTCAAATACGTCAGCCTTGTGTCAGTAGATTTACTGGTACGTGAAGAACTCCTATGGTACTAAATTCCTGCAAATCCGCGTCTCCGAAAACCGTGAAAAGTAGTTAGTGGGACGTAAAGCCAATGACATTATTATCATCATCTTACCTGCACAGTTCATAGGGGTATCTTACCTGGAGTTCCTCATAGGTACGTTATTAGAGCTTTCAGAGGACGCTCCGTTTCGACTACGCCGAAACATGTGGTTTTTACACGATGGTCCACCACCTGATATAAGCCGCTTACTGCGTGATCATTTGGATCAGTCCTTTGGTCTATGGTGAATAGGATGACATGGACCCATCAATTGGCCCGCCAGATCTCCAATGGATATTACGGAAGACTGGATTCGGAGAAGTGATTTTCTTTTGTTAGTTGCTTTACGTCGCACCAACACAGAGAGGTCTTATGGCGACAATCGGACAAGAAAGGCCTAGGAATGGTAAGAAAGTGGTCGTGGCCTTAATTAAGGTTCAACCCCCGCAATGCCTGGTGTGAACTTGGGAAACCACGGAAAACCATCTTCAGGGCTGCCGACATTGGGGTTCGAAGCCCCAATCTCCCGGATGCGAGCTCACAGCTGTGCGCTCCTAACCGCATGGCCAACTCGCCGGGTACGGAGAAGTGAAGCCTGCAGAGTAGTCCAGGGAGGTCACTTGAAAAATTGCTACGTGTTTCACATTGGTATGTCAGATGTTACACCATTTCTGCAGCGTATTGAGTTGGGAGTTCAGTTCTCAATCGATGTAGTATTTTGAGTCTCGATAGTTCGATATTCTCATAAATCCGAGCAGAAAAATTGAAGTACCGGTAACAAAAATTATAAATCTAGAGTTTCAGTTCGCGATTGTCTTGTACGTGGCGCAAGCTGAACACAACACACGGAAGACGTGCTTGTTAAAACGCTAGATATTGACCTTGAACACAGCATGGCAGTTCTTCATTCTACACTGTACTGGTTTGGGTACATTGCGTGTGTGTGTCTGTTGATGTGCATGTTTGATGTTTGTACACAAAACCTGTTTGTCACACTTTGTCCTCTAGTGCTAACCACACTACGAAGATACACCTGACTCATCGCCAAGAGACCTGGTTCTGGTCTTACGCATACTATCCTGTAGTAAACTACTGCGAGCGATGTAGGCACGAGTGAAGTACATTTCATCTTGTTTCCTCCTACACCACGCATATTTTACTATTTTCTTCCCTGCCTTTCAGCTCCTAATGACTTGTTAATAATAATACCGGTAATGTTATTTGCTTTACGTCCCACTAACTACTCTTACTGTTTCTGGAGGCGCTGAGGTGCTGTAATTTAGTCCCGCAGGAGTTCTTTTTACGCGCCAGTAAATCTACCGACACGAGGCTGACTTATTTGAGCATCTTCGAATACCATCGGACTGAGCCAAGATCGAGCCTGCCAAGTTGGGGTCAGAAGGCCAGCGCCTCAACCGTCTGAGCCACTCTGCCCGGCAGCAAAAAATATTATTATTATTATTATTATTATTATTATTATTATTATTACCGGGCGAGTTGGCCGTGCGGTTAGAGACGCATGGCTGAGAGCTTGCATCCCGGAGATAATGGGTTCGAATCGCACTGTCGGCAGCCCAGAATATGGTTTTCCATGGTTTCCCATTTTCACACCAGGCAAATGCTAGGGCTGTACCTTAATTAAGGCCAAGGCCGCCTCCTTCCAACTCCTAGGCCTTTGCTATCCCATCGTCCTATAAGACCTATCTGTATCGGCGCGTCGCACCGACACAGATAGGTTTTATGACGACAGATATAACTAAGGACTAGGATCGGGAAGGAAGCAACCGTGGTCTTAAGGTACAGCCCTAGCATTTGCCTGGTGTGAACATGAAAAACCACGGAAAATCATCTTTAAAGCTGCCGACAGAGGGATTCGAAGCCAGTACATCCCGAATATTGGATACTGTTCGAACTTTAGCGACTGCTACTATCAAGCTCGGTGATGATTTAAGAGTGGATTTCTGCCGCTGGTTAATTGATCAAGCACTCAATCCAGAATTTCTGTCAAGTGTATTAGTGACACATGAGGCAATTTTTATAGAAGGAGTGTTTAATATTTAGTATACCAAGGCAACCTCTAGCACCGGCTCTCAATTAATATCTGGATGGATGCAGTGGGAAGTCTGTCTCTTTGACCAATCGTATTTTTATTAGCGTTATTTTGCTTTACGTCCCACATACTATTTATACCGTTTTCTGAGACGCCGAGGTGACGAAATTTAATATCGCAGGAGTTCATTTACGTGCCAGTATTTCTACGACACGAGACTGACGTATGTGTGCCCCATCAAATATCATCAGACTGAGCCAAGATTGAACCTGCCAAGTTGGAGGTCGGAAGATAAGGACCTCAACGGTCTCAGACCGGTACCAATCACCTTACTTGCATACATTTGATCGGTGTAGCTTTCCTTATGGTGACGATGGGACGGGAAAGGGCTAGTATCGGAAAGGAAGCGATCGTGGCATTCATGACGTTACAGCCCCAGCATTTGCCTGGTGTGAACATGGAAAACCACGGTAAACCACCTTTAGGGCTGCCGACAGAGGGGTTGGAACCCACTATATCCCACTCATGAGCTGTGGAATATCCCCATTCAATAGGACAAGGCAGTTTCCAGCACCGGTTCTAATTAATATCAGGATGGGTGTAGTTGGAGGTCGGTTACATCTTTTTATTAATGTTATCTTGCTCCTGTACAGTAGATACAGTACGTTACTGGAGCTTTCAGAGGACGTGTCTCTTCGACTACGCCGAACCACGTGGATTTTACACGATGGTGCAGACATTTCCTCAACGGTAGACAGGACGATGTGGAACTATCAATTGGCCAGCCCTTATTCCAGTGGATTGTTATACCTGGGGGGACATGAAAAACAAAGTATACCGAACTGAGGTAAATACTTCGGATGACCTCCGTGAACGTATGTTTAAGCACCAGAGGATATTCTGAACCACAGTGGTGTCTTGGCTCGAATGACAAGTTGCTTTACGTCACACCGACACAGATAGGTATTATAGCGATGACGGGGCAGGTAAGGGTTAGGAGTGGGAAGGAAGCAACCATGGCCTTAATTAAGGTACAGCCCCAGCATTTGCCTCGTGTGAAAATGGGAAACCACGGAAAACCATCTTCAGGGCTACCGACAGTGGGGTACGAACCCACTATCTCCCGAATACTGGAAGCACTTAAGCGACTGCAGCTATTGAGCTCGGTGTACCAGTAAATATACCGACACGAGGCTGACGTATTTGAGCACCTTCAAATACCACTGCACGGGGCCAGGTTCGAACATGCGAAGTTGGAGTCAAAAGGCTGGCACCTCAACCGTTTTAGCCACTCAACCAGGCAGGAAGCACGAAATGTAGGTACGTTTAATTTACCTAGTTGTATAATATGTCCATTTTTCGTTTGAAACAAAACGTTCGATGTGCTTCGATAATTCAATTCTGATTCTACTCATATGGATATCCTATGCCATGCATTTGTTCGTTGGCGCAAGGAACTGTCTTCCTTCTTCTATCTTTACGCAATGCACAACGGGGATCGTACCGCATTTCACGTCCCGGCGTGCGTATCCCAACCAATAATTATATCACACGCTCGTACAGGTCGCGCACCGACACAGGTTTTCAGGTCATTTCCATACTCACTAGACCACAGGGCTGACGACCACAGATATCCCTATCCCCTAAAGGACGTAACAGCAAATGAACCAGTATTAACGCTGAGAATTCAATAAATCTCCAGGGTCCGAAACCGATAGCTAGTGTTGTCTGAAACCCCTAAGACGGAAACTAAATACTAACAACAACAAACCAGTCTGGCGATAATGTAACGTAACATGTTGTAGACTGGTAGCCTTCAGCTGTTACCGTAGGTCAGTTGCTCGTAAACATAAAACCAGTTTGGCAAGTATATTACGTAACATCTCGTGGCATGGAATAGGGAGCGCTCAGCTGTCACAGTAGTACATTTGCTCTTAAACATAAACAGAACAGAAACCAGTTTGGCACGGATGGCGCGTGACTTGCCTGTTATCAAAGGAAAGCTATTCATTCACAAGAACAAGGCATACTACCTATTCTAAAAACATCGTACCCCTTTGCTCTCGAAAATAACTTCCGAGGATTACTAGAAGTTTGATATATAGTGGTTCGTCACATCGTTCTCTATTGCTACAATAAATATCTGCACGTATACACCTAACACCCTGTATAAAGGAACATCGAAGTGACAGAATTCTGTCCTAAAATACCCGTCATTGAAACACCAGAATACCTCCCTCTTTAAAATATTTTAAATTCTAGCTGAGTACATCAGGATTTTACGATACAGAACTTGGAACACAGGAGCAATCATCTGACCAAATAAGCTTCGTAATCAGAAGAATTTATAATCATTAATGCAAAACTACTTATACCGGAATAGTGAGGAATTACCACGATAATTGACGCTGAAGGTATATTTTTAATTTATGTAATTTATTATACTTTGCCAACTGGTTAACATCTGGCGAAAGGAATTTTCTTTCTCTCTATCACCTCAGGAAGGAAGTCGGTAAAATATACTACGATCGTTCATTAGCTGGTATTTTCATTATCAAGTAAAAGTATGCTAACAAGACTCTCGATATACTACCAGCCAGAAACATTCCTGAAATTCTATCGAATATTGCATGCTTTGTCGTAATATATTTCTAGATCTTGTGTTAAAAATATCTTGAATGCTGCGCAAGTTATAAATTCAATTAACGTAATATTCTTCATCTTACTTAATAAGAAAAATTACTGGTTACTCAGTAAGAAATGTACTGAAACTTTTAACAGTTTACTGAGATATGAAAGCAAGTGTCATTACGGTTTTTCTTCTAATTAATTTTTAGATATTATGGAATGTATACTAGACCGGAATATTTTTAGTAGCGAACCTTATGAACATTAAATATCCACTTATTTATTACCAATTTATATTTGATCAAATTATGGTAATCTAGTAAATATGTGTATACACTCAAACACAGTGGGTTCATACATCAGTCAGATGTAACCGGAATTATCTTTTTTTTTTTTTTTTTTTTGCTAGTTGCTTTACGTAGCACCGACACAGATAGGTCTTATGACGACGATGGAACAGGAAAGGGCTAAGAGTGGGAAGGAAGCGGGCGTGGCCTTAATTAAGGTACAGCCCCAGCGTTTGCCTGGTGTGAAAATTGGAAACCACGGAAAAACATCTTCAGGGCTGGCGGCAGTGGGGTTCAAACCCACTATCTCCCGATTACTGGATACTGGCCGCACTTAAGCGACTACAGCTATCGAGCTCGATCATAAATATTTGTACAGAAACGTACACGTATTCTTCCTTGCTTTATTTACATTCTCCTCCTCATACCTCACTGATATTTATGGTATTGTTGTGACGGGTTAGTAATATGTGACATAATTCAATAGTTTTAAACATGAACAACAACGAACGTAACCATTTATTCTTTCAAAGAGGGGATATATATACAAGATAGGGTATTCTGGTTTATTTATAGTGGGTATACAGGGTGAAGCGAAATTCGCGCACTCGGGCGTCGCAGCGCGACTCCTTGCATGCCAGCAATAAAAGAAAAAGGATGTTGAAGAGTGGCAATCTGGCAACACTGCAACCACATCTAGGGTAACTATCTCTGTCAGCATATATTAGCCGTGCGGTACAATTGGTGCAGTGGACAGAGTTTTGGGTTCCCATGCAGGAGGTCGAGGGGTCGATCTTGGTTTGAGGCGTATGTTTTTTATTTCGTAAATATAGTCCAGATGGTAAGGTATCTGGCATCTTAATCGTCAACAGCGATTGCAGCGGGATCTCTAGAAAGCATTTGCACTTTCATAGTACGATCCTAGAAAGGCATGAACCTTCGTTTTCATTGGTCAGCTTTGAAAGACGCCCTTTCCACGTCGTGGGCGTGAATTTATTCGCACCATGTCATCTACTAGGTGCGTTACAACGTGTTCAGCGTTACTATCTATCCTGGAGCTTCAGACATTGGGTCAGGGGATACAACTAGGGTGGATGACCAGTACCTCGTCCAGGCGGTCTCACCTGCTATGCTGAACAGGGGCCTTGTGGAGGGATAGGAAGATTGGATGGGACAGGCAAGGAAGAGGGAAAGAAGCGACCGTGGCCTTAAGTGAGGTACCATCCAGGCATTTGCCTGGAGGAGAAGTGGGAAACCACGGAAAACCACTTCCAGGATGGCTGAGGTGGGAATCGAACACACCTCTACTCAGTTGATCTCCCGAGGCTGAGTGGACCCCGTTCCAGCCTTCGTACCACTTTTCAAATTTCGTGGCAGAGCCAGGAATCGAACGCGGACCTCAGGGGTTGGCAGCTAATCACGCTAACCACTACACTACAGAGGCGGACGTTCGGCGTTACTAAATTTTGTAAATGTAGGATACGTGTGAACTAAGAAACGGTGTCTTACTGTATTAGAGTATGTAATGTCCGATGGAAATTAGCAAATAAAAAAGTTCGCCTCAAACCAGGATCGAACCCTCGAACTCCTGCATGCCAACCCAAAACTCTATCCACTGCACCAACTGCGTATCACGACTAATAGGAACTAACAGAGATAGTTACCTTACATGTGGTTACAGTGTTGCCAGATTGCCACTCTTCAACGTTCTTTTTCTGCCGGATATACTCGCAGGACGAACTTTTGTGAGAGATATTTTTTTATTGCTCGCATATGAGAAATCCCGCTGCGACTCCCGAGTGCACGAATTTCGCTTCATGCTGTATATTCAAGTTCAAGAAGCGAATATTTCAATTCTCTACATCCTTCCCTACCCTGGTCAACCTCCAATTGGATGACCAGCTGCACGGGGCGTGATACCTGACGACCATCGGGAGTACGAAGCAAAACAGTCCTGATTATTTCATCCATTTCTTGCGCAGCGTTTTGTGGTACCGATCATGCGCTCACACCATCCTCCCGAGTTTCGGCACCAAATGCGACGGGTTGGTAATACGTGAAATAATTCTATACAGTAGTTTTAAACACGAAGAACAACAAACGTAAGCATGTTTTCTTTGAAAGAGTCTATATTTAAAGGATATATTACTCAGGTTTATTCATAGTGTCCCATTCCATATTAACACTGTAGAGATGTTTGGAATTGAATCTCAGCTTTTGGCATGGAATCCAGTGCTGGCAACTTTCTGATGGTGAAATTTCAGCGTGATTAAATCATTTACTTTGGCACTCGCTGCACTTGATTGATGTTCAAAAGGAGAGATGTTCAAGGAGCAAATTAATTCTCCTCAATTGTTAGTAACAAAATTTAATTGTTTGCGAGTGGCCTCCAGGGAAGCCTGGTGCAGGTTTCCTATTTGAATCCCATGGACGACCTTCGCACCTAGGTGTAAGATGATGATAATGAGATTTGGAAAGGGTGAAATCCGGTATCGGCATATAGCCTGATTATTTCGAGTGATTAATAATGTTAATAATAATATTTGATTTACGTCTCACTAAATACTTTTACGGTTTTCGGAGACACCGAGATGCCAGAATTTTGTACCGCAGGAGTTCTTTTACGTGCCAGTAAATCACTTACACGAGGCTTACATATTTGAGCACCTTTAAATACCACCGGACTGAGCCAGGATCGAACTTGGGATCAGATGGCCAGCGCCTCAACCCCCTGAGCCACTCAGCCCGGCTTTCGAATGACACCAAGGGTTCTGTTCAATGTTTAACATCTCCATCCGACGGACGAATCACTATCCACAGCTTCATGTGCCCCATTCCATGTTAACACTGTAGAGATGTTTGGAACTGAATCTAAGCTTTTGGCATGGAATCCAGTGCTAATGACTTTTAGTGCCGGGATATCCCAGAACGGGTTCGGCTCGCCAGGTGCAGGTCTTTCTATTTGACTCTCGTAGGCGACCTTCGCGTCATGATAAGGATGAAATGATGATGAATACAACACATACACCCACACATACAACACATTAACCAATTAAGGTTAAAATCCCAGACCCGGCCTGGAATCGAACCCGGGACCCTCTGTACCGAAGGCCAGTACGCTGACCGTTCAGCCAACGAGAAATTTCAGCGTGACTGAATCATTTATTGTTGCACAAACTTACGCTGCACTTGATTGATGTTCAAAAGGAGAAAGATATTTGTAACAGACATGTAGAACCATCAACATACATGCCTGGTCTTGTGACAAGACTATCATTCAAAATCAGAGCTAAGTATTTCTATTTAAAAATGTCGACAAGAACAAAAGAAAATATGCAATATCTTACAGAAATTTGTGTTCCAATAGTGACTTATAACTGTTTAAAGTTAGATAATATTACAATAACATCTTTAAATTATCATACACCACCTCATAATCTGCAGGCCTTCGGACTGAGCAGCGGTCGATTGATAGGCCAAGTCCATTCAGGGCTGTAGTGCCATGGGGTTAGTTAGTTAGTTCGCTCAAATAGTAAAGTTGCGAAACCGCAAAAAATGTTACACTATGAACAAATATACTTACGATAGTGTAATAAAAATTCTATTTTTCTTCTTAAACACTTGAAACTATGGTGAGTATAGTAATGTTTCTGACCTCTTCATAGTTATATTCCGCAGTTCAACTAATTATGAGAGCTTACAACCCACATAGCAGATTCATAACTTTACTGTGATGATAAATTCCACTTCAGATCCAAATTGTTGTTTACACAATTAAATGCAAATTTGCGAATCTGTTTTTCACTTAAGGTTCGGATTGATTCACCATGAAATAGGTTACTGTAACACAGTGGAGTTTCCAAATGTTAATACTACTATAGCTACTGCAAAACATTTCTTGAGATCAAAAATAGATTTCAGTTAGCTGTAATGATAATAGGCGTACTCTTAATCGAAATAATAATGCAAGGACTTGTAAGGTAATATACAGCAATCAATTTTTTGTAGAATGAAAAGTCTTATTTAATCCAGAATTCGATCACAAACAATTTCATCAGATACCATTTTTGCGCACCATACGTACTGAATCTGCTGGAGTATGCATGTATAGGTTGTGATGATAATGGAAGGTACCTTCTCTTGACAAGTGTAAATTCTTGAAAATCCTGAGCTTTGAAGTCAGCCTTTATTAAAACATCATATGTTTTCTCCTTTTGATGCTGTATCGAAATTGCATAGTAGAAATTTACTTTCTCTATTACATTTTGAGCTATTTTGCCACTGAAGACGTTCTCTGGTGCTAATGAAGGCTTGAAAGTCATGAAGGGGAAGTATTATCACCTCATGATGTCATGGATTTGCGCAAGCTGTTCTCCTTACACGCTCCCAATAATCTGGAGTACAATTAAGGTTAGGGTCCGCCTCTGTGGTGTAGTGGTTAGCGTGATTAGCTGCCACCCCCGGAGGTCCGGGTTCGATTCTCGGCTCTGCCACGAAAATTTGAAAAGTGGTACGAGGCCTGGAACGGGGTCCACTCAGCCTCGGGAGGTCAACTGAGTAGAGGTGGGTTCGATTCCCACCTCAGCCATCCTCGAAGTGGTTTTCCGTGGTTTCCCACTTCTCCAGGTGTATGCCAGGATGGTACCTAACTTAAGGCCACGGCCGCTTCCTTCCCTCTTCCTTGTCTATCCCTTCCAAGCTTCCCATCCCTCCACAAGGCCCCTGTTCAGCATAGCAGGTGAGGCCGCCGCCTGGGCGAGGTACTGGTCATTCTACCCAGTTGTATCCCCCGACCAAGAGTCTGAAGGACTATGCCCTTGAGGCGGTAGAGGTGGGATCCCTCGCTGAGTCCGAGGGAAAAGCCGAACCTGGAGGGTAAACAGATGATGATGACAATTAAGGTTAGAAAGAAGTTTTTTGCTCTTTAGTGCAAAAGGCGTGAATTATAATATGTATTAGCCTATCATATTGCACACATTACCATCCACTAATTAACTTAAGATGTTTCTGGGAATAACTTGACTGCGGTCATTTTACGTAATTCCCGCGAAAACTCCTTTGGTAAAGGTACGAAACTTATTAATCACAAATGATCATTGTTGAAATTACTTGTCTTCGCAGTTTTTTAACATCACACTAAAACCGAGAAGGTATCTGGTGACGGAAGGATGAAAAAGGGCTAAGATTAGGAATGTAGTGGCCGTGGCCTTAATTAAGCTAATTAAGATATTTGAAAGAAATATAATATGATTCTTTATTAAATATGTGTGTGTGTGATAATGTGAATTAAGGAGGATTGGAGGGAATAACACTATTCAATTTCTTAAGACGTTCAGCTATTTGTGATGTTATCCTCCTCACCCTGTGGAAAATTGACTGGTGCCAAAAAGGGGAACCACTAACAACCATCTTCAGGACTGCCGACTGTAGGGTTCGAACCCACTATCTCCCTAATACTGATTACTGGCCCGCACTTAAGCGAGTGCAGCTGTCGAGCTCGGTAATTTAACAGAAATTTGCAGGCATTTTGTTTTAACGCAATTTAGGCACCCTATTCATCAATTTCGGCATTCCATTTCACTCTACGGAATGCCCGAGTAAAACGGAACTCACTCGAGCGCTTTATAGCTGAGGTTTGGAGACTGTGAACACCAAATGAGTCACCAGAGATCTTTTAGTCTACATGCCGACATCGTATGACACTGGGCAAATGGATTTTTTTCGAAACCCCTCCCAAAAAGGAAAACTATCTGTGCTGGGTTTGAACCCGGAATCTTGGTATCCGTAGCTAAGTTCAGTGCCACTGATCCACAACGCACCTGAATTAATAACAACAAATCTCACGTTAAAATATGAATTATCCGAAAACATGTAGATTCGCACCTTTACCATTGGAAGGACGATTTATGTTAAATGAAGAAAGAATCGTAAGTAGACTGAATTATCTGTTCATTTAAGTATAAAATTTAGCTTCGTCTAATGTATGCTTATATTTTAGTTAAACATTAAACTATAGATGTATTTAAATTGTAATTAGAGAGATTTTCCACAGGGTGAGGAGGATAACATCACGAATAGCTGAACGCGTTAAGAAACTGAATAGTGTTATACACTCCAGTCCTCCTTAATTCACATTATAACACACACATATATATGACACAGAGTTGCAATATTTAAACGTTTTCCAATGCCAGTGACATGAACCGAGATCGAATGTGATATCTTGGCAATTGGAGATAGTGGGTTTGAACTCCACTGTCGACAGTCCTGAAGGTGGTTTTCTGTGGTTACCAATTTTCACACCTGGCAAATGCTGGGGCTGTAACTTAACTAAGGCCACGGCCGCTTCCTTCCCACTCCTAGCCCTTTTCTGTCTCATCGTCGCCATAAGAACCATCTGTGTCGGTGCGACGTAACTTGCAAAAAACATATTGGCAATCAATGTCCCAATGACTTCGGAAAATATTTCCTTTCCACATTTCGAAAAAGGATATTCGAGTTATATCTACAACAGACGAGAAAGCATGTGGTCGAAAGTTTAACCTGAACGTCATTTGTGTAAAAATAGGCGTTAATAGAATTCATATTCCAGGGAATAATAGCTACTTATCTATTGTCTATTAACAGCGAAATAGTTTGCTCTGTGGATTACTTTCGACCATTTTCACAGGGTCATCGTCAGGGATCGACTCCTAGAACGTGAACAATTAGGTCTTCTTTTCTATTACATACAGAGAATGGTTTACTCGATGTACTTCCTCTTAAAACAATAAACAACACCACCACCTTTTTCTAAAAAACGTTGCAGCCGGACTGAGTGACTCAGACGGTTGAGGCGCTGGCTTTGTGACCCCAACTTGGCAGGTTCGATGCTGGCTCAGTTCGGTGATATTTAAAGGTGCTCACATATGTCAGCCTCGTGTCGGTGATTTACTGGCACGTAAAAGAACACCTGCGGGACTAAATTCCGGCACCTCAGCGTCTTCGAAAACCGAAAAAGTAGTTAGTGGGACGTAAAGCCAATAACAATTATTGTTATTTAAAGCATTCCAGATAGAAGGACGATGGCATTTTTACTGTCAGGAAGGTTTGTAATGCATTCGTTATTACCACGAAGTTGTAACGGATGGTTTTAGTTCTATGCCTAGTTAACGTACGAGTTTCTTCTACACACATGGTATCTCTATTGTAATTTTAGATAATTACTCGTTAAAAAACCGTAAATGAGGATTTTATAAAAGAAAAATCCAGGAATATAAAATACGCCTACCAAACGCAAAATAAGATTGGCAAGACAGTCGAACAAGTCACCACGGCAATCTTCACATAGGTGGGCAGAATGTTGATATATGAAGGCTATATTTTACTCTGTCCTTTAAAATAGAAAGCCAACAGAAAATAATTAGTATTGATTTTATATATTGTATTTGATTTTGTTACAAAATAAAATGATGGAACCAGGCCTGCTTTTGTTACATTACCCATTTTACAGCTTGCAACAATACCCAGTAGATGAATACGCTCCAATTTACTACTGAAAATATATTGTACATCTTTTTTGATTATTTGCTTTTCTGTAGCTTTTGTTATTATTCCTCTGCGTTGATTTCATTTACTTTATTTATCTATGACGGTAGAGCGCTGGCCTTCTGAGCTCAACATGGCGGGCTCAATCCAAGCTCAGTCGGGTGCTGTTTCATGGTGCTCAAATACGACAGCTCCGTGTTGATAGATTCAGGGGGACTTTAACGATCTCCCTCGGTGCACAATTCGGGCCTCTCGGTATCTCCGCAAAGCTTGAAAATTAGTTACTGTTACATAAAAGCAATAATACTATCTTTGTTATTTAGAATTCTTAGTACGTTAATGTATTACGTGAAATGTCCAACTTACAACTTACCTTTATAGGAGAACAGCACCTGAAACAAGCAAAATGGGAATTTAAGTATATGCAGTAATGTTCAAATTTAAATGGCATATGGTTGCAAATATTGTACTCCACGTCAAATTACACATACAAATGCGAAACCATTTCGTTACAACAAAACGCTTTATCTACACAGAAATCAAATTGACAACAACTCTGGTAAAATCAAAATCATCTTATGACGCCATCTCCCTTCGAAGGTTGGCGATCCAATTGATTATGATTACACGTGAAACGGCAGCACGGAAGATTTCTATCGACGTATGTCCATACCACCGCCGCAAGTCTTTCAGCCAGAAATTTCTCCCTCTTCCCACAGATCTTTTCCCATCAATCTTCCCTTGAATGATCAGTCGGAGAGGTTCGTATCGTTCACCTCTCATGATGTGCCGGAGGTAGCTGAGCTTACGCTCCTTGATGGTTATGAGAAGCTCTTTCTTCTTGTTCAAGATGTTGAGGACTTCATTTGTCTTCTTTTCTACCCAAGATATTCGGAGTATTCTTCAGTATAAGTACATTTCAAAAGATTCAATACGTTTCTCCAATAAAGGGCTAAGCGTCCACCCTTCGAAACCATACAGAAGGACAGGAAAGACATAACAATGTAGCATTCGAACTCTGAGCTGGAGGTTGAGTTCTCGGCTGGTGAATAAGGTCCTCATGGTATTGAACATATTTTTTGCTTGTCCAATCCTGGATAAGATTTCGCATTTTGAATCACAATGCTGGTTAACTAGAGTTCCAAGATACTTGTTGGACGATGTTGTAGTTGATGTAAAGGGAGGCCTGTTTTGGTGTTTTCGAGAATATAATCAGCTTGGTCTTGTTAATATTCAGGGATAAACCGTAGGTTTCACTGGTCCTCACGATTTAAAAATTTCAACAATTTTCATGTAATAGGTATACGTCGTTAATAATTTTCAGAAAAAAATGTACGAATTTTTACGTGAGTGTTGATATTGTGATCTACAGTATCTGTAGAATATAATCAGAGGAAATGTGTTTATAATTTCGGAAATCTGACATGCAATGGATGAGATTTGAAATTTGGCTGCTGTGGTAAGACTCGATTGATGAAAACGAATATACAAATGATGCGGAGGTGCATACAAAAACAATCGACAAAATATTTTAAGAATTGGCGTACGAAAATAATGACTGGCAAGCAGTTTATTTCGAAATAAAATTAGCATTAATGAAGTTGAGAAGATCAATGTCCATAAACTGTGATATGAAATGGAATTGGGCCCTTCCCTTCATATAACGGGCGATCAAAATTTTCCATTCGACAGCCCTACTGTCCTGAATCAGGCAAAATCGCCGTGAGCAATGAGGCATTCATCGCACCAGCGCAGCAGCTGAATATCCCCATGTGGTAAAACAACGTGTCCTGCTGCGTGAAAACGTCCGTAACCGCTTGCTACACATCACCCTCCGACAGCAGACGTCGACACTTCAAAGCCTTTTTGAGGGGATCGAAGGCATGATAATCGCACGGGGAGAGACAGTCTCATCCATCGCCCGCTAGCTCATGCACATAATGGACTAGACTGGCCTCCCATCCTTGTGTCGAAACGCGACCCGCGCGGAACTTGGTGCACCATTCCACAATGGTGGTTTTCGACAAACATGCTGCCCCTTACACAGTCGTTATTCTCCGATGGATGTCCACCGATGTTTGTCCTTCGGCAGCCAGGAATAGAATGACAGCAGATTGGTCCTGTTTGGACGCATTTGGTAATAACGTCGCCATAGTTCACGTGGCCGCGTTTAACACACGCACCTCGGCACGACACGACTGCTACATTAATACCTTTGCCTACATGTCCGTGCTTACTGTATATACACGCATCGGAGTAGCACTAGGTTGCATGTCCGCTGCAGCAACGCCCTCAAACGAAAACTGTTTGATCACGCCTCATCCAATCAAATCGAGAGGCTACTGGGCAGCTGTGCGTGACGTGGGTGGTTAAGCAACTGGAGCATTGTTTTACACCAAGGTAACTGGGTGTTCCGTTAGATCGGACCTTCACGTACAAGAAACACTGTGTTAATTCTGGATAGAAAGTAACAACCCGAAATAGCATCCTCTGGAAACTTTGCTCATGCAAATGGGGAGCCTATCCAACTGTCTTAAGAATCACAGCTCTTGCTCTCAGTTTATCTGCGGCTGAGTATGCAGGTCCTGTCTGGTTCAGCTCAGTCCATACGAAGCGGGTGGACACAGCTCTTAATGAAACATGTAGAATAGTTACCGGGTGTCCGAAACCAACTCCCATTGACAAACTTTACTGCTTGGTAAGGGGGATCTCACAAACACCCACCTATTATTTGGGCATCAACCTCCACCCAGAAGACTGAACTCCAGGAAAATTTTCCTCAATGTCTCCAAGGCTCTGAATAAACCAACAAGAACAGCACGTTGAGATATGTGGCGAGCAAGAATGGAGCACATTTCTGACCGGATGGCGCCTTCTGAATCTCCATCCCTGGTCATCATTTGGAATCGACAACCTGGAAGGCACTGGATCGATTGAGGTGTGGAGTAGGAGTGGAGGAGGGTAACATAAAAAGTGGGATTATTTGAAAGATCAGTCAGACTTCTGGGATTGCGGGGAGCAACAAACTACCCAACACCTTTATGACTATCAGTCCTGCCCTATTCGTTGTACACTAAAGCCACTGAAGTGGGAATTGCTGTTGCGGATTTCTGGGCAAACTGTGTGTGAAATATGTTTGTGACATAAGATGTTCTTTGTTTTGTTTGTATATATTAACTTTTATATTTTAAGTTTCGCAACACTCTGATACGAAATAAATAAATACTCTCAAATAATATATCATCAATTTCATTATGTACCATCAATAGAAATCAGAATGGGGAGTTAAACATGGTTACTATGTTTTTATCAGAGAACTATTACCAAAATTATTACCCGTCTTAGATGTACAAGTTTAACGGGGGAAGTATATACGATTATTTTAGTACTCTAACAAACGGAAGATGTCCTAGTTGGCTATTAATAAGTAATGGTAAACATTGACTTCCATTTTCAGCACCCATTGAAATATTACACACGGAGATCAGTCGAATTTCAGTTACATACCCGAATAGCTGACAAATCTTGAATAATGTAGCGAGACCAAACATTGGTGCTATTCTCGAATGCTTTAATTATGCAAAGTTTAATTCACGTTAGATTATCTATTCAGCAGAATTATAGGGACATGACCGCAATTTGGTGAATCAACATTTATAATTGGCAACACTCCACTTTAAAGAATATTATTTAAAATTTATTACATTATTCAGGCTAATTTTTTTATCAGATTTTCTACTCTTTACCAACACGTGCACACATTACACAGAGTTACTCAGGGAAGAGTTGTACCTGAAATAATTCGTGAAATCTTAACTATATCTAAATTCTATTTTCCCTTTCAATAATGGTACCAAAGGGGCTTGTAATCAGTAGTGCAGTACTTTTCCAGGGAGTCAGTTTCTCCTATTATGGAAATGGAAACGTGCGGATATTACCAATTCAGTGTTAAGATTATTTCTACATTTGAAACAGTACATCCAGAAATAAATGGAGCGTATTGAACGTGCTTCATTTACCAGCTTGGAGTTGTCCTGTACGATTTGCGCTTCATATAAAACCTGAGCCAGCTGTGATGATGATGCTTGTTGTCCAAAGAGACGTAACATCTAGGTCATCGGCTCCTATTGGTCCAAAATGTAATTACAATTCAAAACTTCAAAATCATCCACTGACCAGAATAAAAAACGTGATGATGAAGAATGAATGGATTTATATGAATTTAAGTGGATCCCAACCGCAACGCCCCACTTTCCGAGAAACTATCATGGACAATAGCATTAATGGCCAAGGGACCGCTTCTAAAACACAACGCTCAATCGACGATGCTTGGTGTCTAAAGAGTCTAAAACCCAGGTCAACGGCCTCTCCTTGTGGTACTTATCGCTAGTAAAGTAGAACCATGGTACTTGTCATGTTGCGGTACTCACGGTGTTCCTACATATTATGGTACTACTCACAAGTGTTGTGCGTGACACAGGTAACGCAGACATATGGCCTTTCTCACCTAAGTGTACTGACCACAGGGACTCGTACTATCCCGTAGTGTTCCTCACATAGTGGGTACTAATCACAGGTAACGCAGACCCACAGTGTCGCTCATATAGTGATACTAAACACGGGCACTGCAACACCATACTGATTCACACTAATTTGCTACTAATCATAAATCTATTGTGTACCTAACATAGTGGTGCTACTCGCAAGTAAATGCGACCGATGGTGTTCCCCGCGTGATGGTACTAATCATAAATAGTTTCGTGGTTCTAATACAACATCCTTTAGTCGCCCCTTACGACAGGCAGGGGATATCGTGGGTGCAATGTTCGTCTGAGTCCCCCACCCACAAGGGGTAGATAGAAGAAAGGAAACAGAAGCGATCCGTCACTTCGAGAAATGAAATAACGGACGAAGAAAGGCAAGGGCTACGAAGGGCGTGACAACGAAAGACATCCTAGGCCTCGAATGCTCAAATACAATCGGGATCGGAAAAGAACAAGAGTTGACCAAGAGAGGTCAGATAGGATAGAGGAAAGTGAGCAGCCTAGCAGAAGTAAGTGGAAGTAATGTCAGGACTCAACTAAGGGCCCCCTGGTCGCCAACCCACACTCCCAAGCTGAGAGCCCCTATTAGTAGCATCTTACGACAGGCAGGGGATACCGTGTGTGGATTCATCGTATGCGTCCCCCCCCCACACACACAAGGGGTGTGAGCCAGCTGTTGACATACAGAGTTCTTTCATCTTTTCCTGACAGCTAGAAATTCCCTCTACTGTACCCGTAAATACGCTATGATAAATTGGTTGATTTACACCTTTCATATTATATTTTCGTAAAAGGTAAAGAGAAACATATAAATGTGACTGCTTCTGACATCTTGAATCCCACCATCGGTAGCCCTGGAAACACTTTTCATAGGTTCAAATTTCACACAAGGAAAATTCTGGGTTGTATCTTACTTCAAGTTACCATTAACATATTCACAAACGTAGTCCTTTCCTATACCACCGTCGTCGAAAACATAACTGAGTATAATTCGTGTAGCTATTTCTAGCCGAGTTGAGCCCTTGTAAGGCAAACCCTCCGATGAGGGTGGGCAACATCTGCCATGTGTAGGTAAAAATGGAAATGACGAACGGCTTTTAGTGCCGGGAGTGTCCGAGGACATGTTCGGCTCGCCAGGTCCAGGTTTTTTGATGTGATTCCCGTAGGCGACCTGCGCGTCGTGATGAGGATGAAATGATGATGAAGACAACACATACACCCAGCCCCCATGCCAGTAAAATTAACCAATGATGGTTAAAATTCCCGACCCTGCCGGGAATTGAACCGGAGGCCCCTGTGACCAAAGTCCAGCCCGCTTACCATTTAGCCATGAAGCCGGACGTGTCTAGGTAACTGTGGTGGAGGATAGTGTTGTGTGTGTTGCGTGTGAGATGAAGGGATGTTGGGGACAGAACAAATACCCAGTTCCCGAGCCAAGGGAATTAACCATTTAAGGTTAAAATCTCCGATCCCGTCGGGAATCGACGCCGGGACCACTGTGACCAAAGGCCAGCACGCTAATCATTGTCATGCAGCCGGACACCTATCTGAGTTACTGCCACAGTAAAACAACAGGGATGTCAGGAAGGACATCGAGCATAAAACTGGACCAAATTCATAAGTTTGGCACAGATTTCAACCGCTTCCCCACCAAGATGTGGGAAAAGTGGTAGAGAATGAAGTAGAAACATGAAAAACAAACAAAAGAGTCCTACTATGGGGAAGAGTAGTTAACATTACACTAAATGTTTGAAAGTTAAGGTAGTAGTGGAAGTATTGGGCTATAGTTGGAATAGGAAGTATAGCCAGTACAACTAGGCACCCACCGTGTCTTAATACACTGCTATGAAAAACATAAGGACAAAAGTAACTTTCGCATGTTGTGTCTGCCAAGTAACGTAGCTCGATAAAACTTGAACCATACTTAGGAGTAACTGCTACAGTATGGTATGGTAGGCAGCTGAAATGAATATGCGATGAAAAGAAGAGAAATTACAAATTTTACACAGAAATTGCACGTAAGTCACTGCGACTCGTGATGGTCACTTGGACATCACAAAAGGAGGGACATGGTTCCTAAAAGATGTGTGATCACCACGGACAGCGATGCATGCTATGCAACGTGTTCCCATGTTGGCCACGCGATTGGTAAGGAGTTCTTGTGGTAGAGCGTTCCATTTCTTCACCAGCGCGATTGACAACTGCTGAATGATCGTTGGTGCATGGAGGCGTGCTGCAATACGCCTGCCCAACATGTCCCTCACATGCTCGTTGCTATTTAGGTCGAAGGAACGGTCAGGCCAGTTCATTCGCTGAATATTCTCTCACACCTGTATGGAGGAGCTTCCGTTACGCTGTTCGATAAGGTCGTGCATTATCATCCACAAAAAAGAAGTCATGGCCGAATGCACCCCTGAAAAAGGGCACATGGGGAAGGAGTGTACTCTCACAAAAACGTTGACTGGTGAGTGTACCCCGTTCAAAGATTTGGAGGTCGGTAGGTCCATGCAGTATTATTACTCCCCACACCATACCACTTGGTCTACCAAAATGAGCATGTTCGACAATGTTCCTGGGTGCATTACATGTTCCCACCTCTCGCCTTTGAAGGTACGTCTAGAATCACTGCTCACACTGAATCTGCTCTCATCTGAGAAGAGCACACGACCTCACTACTCGTCGGTCCAGAACTGATGCACCATCGCAAACAGTGCCGCCGATGTGTGGGTGTCAACGGAACACAACGCAATGCTCGTCGGGCAGGCAGATCACCCCATGCAATAGCCGTGCCACTGTGGAGTGTGAGATAGGGTGCCTCGAAGTCCCGTTAAATATGGTAGCAATTGCACCCGGTGTCTGACGTGAGTCTCTCCTCATCTGTTGCACAATGAAGCGTTCATCTGCTGCTGTAGATGACCGTGGTCGACTCCCTCCTCTCCTTTGGGCAGTAGTAGAAATTCTCTCCATGCACATGTAACAATGCTGTGAGCAATACCAAATTCCTAGGTTACACTCGTCACACTCCATCCTTCTTCTAGTTTCCCGATAATTCTATCCAGTGTGAAGTCACCCAAACGTTGTCTCCGGGCCAAGCTGTAATGGATAACACCACCTCAGTGCACCGTAATAGCTCGCCGATTGACTCACACTGTCTTGTCCGTTCCTCCAACTGCTTCGTTTAGTGGGGCCAGACCCATCTGCCGCTATGGTCGCGATAACCTCACGTCAGGTTCCTATTCACGAGTGGGAGATCTCTGACAACTTTGATTCATTTCCACCGAATAGTTGATATGTCATGTTGCTTTACCTATCTCTTCCTTAAGTTTTGCACCGCAGTGTATTAAAAATACGTGTAAAAGGAAGAGGTTCTATCCTTCGAAGAACGAACTAGAGAAACATTTCTGCCACGAAGGTCATGAAAATGGAAGATTTACTAGGCCTTGCAAACCTAATGCGTCTGAGGTCGGAAAAAGAGCAAGAGTTGGCCAAGAGAATTTGGATGGGAAAAATAACATATCGCATGTCTGGTTTTCCTTTACCTACGGCAATATTATATATGTTCAATCAGACAAAGAATACATTCACGGTATCACCTGTGGTGTTGATGAATCTGCATGTGGATTGGTTGTTCTTGAGAGCCATGACGAGAAATGAGCATCAAACACTAACACGCCGTAGGTTTCAGCCAATTCCACCATATCGTGCTTGCTATCAGCAGGGAGATCCTTGTTTGAGTCCCTCCCCTGGAGAAGTTTATTTCTTCTATTGGCGCTCTCAAGCCACGTTCTGATTTAGCAACACCGCCTCGCAAATTCCATCTGAAGTTGCCCGCGAAGCAATCTGATGGACTAACTTCATCAGCTGATAAAATGACAAAGGTGCGAGATATACAATTATTTTTTCCAATTGTTTATCAGTATGACCAACCATCTAATGTTCATATATGCGTTACACGATCTTTCCGACCAACCTATATATGCTCATGCTTCTTTGCCGGTTTGCTTATTTCTTTAATTATTTGATTCCAAACAATGTGATAACATCTGCATTATAGTCGAATTCTCAGTGAGAAGAGTGGAATTGCGTTAAATAGATCTAGTGTTGTCCTGCGATATATCGGATGTAAAGCACAAGGGCGGCTTGATCATTTAACTCGGAATACAACTGCAATATTTTTATCAGGCTTCTTTCTCAGTTCCTACGTGTTTCTGGAATTGCAGCAGAGACTTGCTGAATATTTATCTCTCTCTCTCCGTCTCTAAGGCGGAGGATTTAGAGTTCGGTTAGCACGTGGGGTACGTGATGTATTCAGCCGTCGTGAAAAACTTGAGGAAAAGAAGAGAGACGGAGAAAACTCGAGGGGATTGACAAATAGGATGAGGCACGAAGACAGTGAAAAATTGTTGCAACACGATTTCTCTGTCTTATATGATGGAAGGCTGGCTCCTTTCAGTCCCTTCTGTATGCCTGTTCTTCCTGGTAACACCTTCCCAGAACTCGTTTAAGAACCCACAGCGTCAGCTTCCTTGAGGGTCTCATATATGCTGGACGTGGTCAATGATCAACTGAAAGTCATCTCAATGTGTTTTAGTGCAATGTTAGAAGGGCTATTGACCTTCATAGCCAAGTAACTCCACTCCATGAGAAAGAAAAAAATACCAATAGTGAGAGAGAAAACTGAAAGTGACTTAATTTGCCATGCCCATTTGAAGGATAATAATAAGATAATTTATAATTGTAAGCCGAGGATGAATCATTCCAATGCTAAGTCCAAATAATCACTATTATACATATTTCTATACCTCCAGTTCCGAATCAAATATAAAACTGAAAATCATAGCCACACTACTTTTATTAAAGTCTAATTCAGTTGAGATGTCACTGTTGTCTATTAATATTTTTTAGTGTTAATTAATTCTTCTTCTTTATCTGTTTACCTTCCAGGGTCGGTTTTTCCCTCGGACTCAGCGAGGTTTCCCACCTCTACCGGCTCAAGGGCAGTGTCCTGAAGATGAAACATGCTCGTTTAGCATGTTCATAACATGTAGGTTTATCTGTGATTGTTAAGAGCTTGCATTAGCTCTCGTTTGACTTCACTAAACTGACTATTAACTATTTCCCAAACTGTACCGCAGAGGGCAGCGCCCCTGCTTTGTAAACGGATGGTCCTTCCATCCGCGAGTCTTTTATCTCCTTGACTTGACGTCTTTGTTGTTGTTATGACCTGAAGGAAAGAAAGAAAGATGGAGTCGCCTCTACTCGGAGTAGCATTTTTGAATTATCGATGGGTTTTTATCAGGTTTAAACTCCGCCTGTATTCATATTCTGATTTTTAATTGATCAGCTTCAACCTCAGGTAATGTGAGCCTGTGTTTTCGCTTTTATTTTATGTTTATCTTGTGGCTGTTTTAAGTGCCTTGTAATCGCGACTGACTGATATACGTCTTTGCCCCGCGATATGAATGGGTGTGTGTTTGCGGGCATTATTGTGGTGGTGGTGACGAGGTAACTGGGTCTCTACGAGAATTGTCATCATGTGCACGACTTTATACTTCCTTATTGCCACCAAATGTTAGTAGGCTCTGGGGGTCGACACGGAGATACGTCGTACCCAGTGCCTGTGTTGGTGGGCTTGTACGTGGGCCGTGGGTCCATATCGTCCTGCTTATATATATATTTGCAGTGTGCACGTTTCTACGTCGTGTGCGGGAACTTACTTATGGCCAGGTGAGTCATACTACATGTATTTGCGATCTGTTTTGAAAAGAGGTTATTGACCCTATTGTTGCCCGATGTCAACAATGCCTGAATGTTTGTGTGTATGTGTGAGAGCGAGCGAGGGGCTAAAAGGATGTTGTATCGGTTAGTTAATTTATGTTTCCTTTTCATTTATTCCTCGTACACTTGGTTTTAACTTCGAGTGCTGTGTTTATTATTTTTATCTTGGTCTATTTTATGACCGTTTTGCTCGTTCTTATGGCCGCCATTTTGTTTCATTTCAATTCGGGTGATGCGCACACCCGCTTTATTGTCTTTGCCTTTTGTGTGCTCTTTGGTACAGAGATGCTGCACTCCTGGCCATCTCGATACCTTCATTGCCTTCATGTAACTATTGTTCGCTCTACTCCGAGAGGCTGCGTTACCTTTTATCCTTGTGTTGGTCATTGTTGATGCTGTAATAATGATGGAGGTTTGAGTAATGTTTGGAAAATATAATGTGAACTGCTTCGCGGAAAGAAATGACCAAAATAAGTCTGTAAGGATCCTTCCTGTTGTAGGTGTTTAAAGATGTTGTGAAAATATCAATTAAGCCGTGAGGTATTGTTTATCCATATGTTTATGGTATGTTGTGCTCAAAAGGTTACGATGCTAGCTTCTACTAACCTGAAGGACAAAAGCACATATGTAATAATGTTTCAATTTTTTTTGGGTGGCTTCCTTTTTGCATTTACGTTTTATCTTAATAAACCCTCATTTAATTTCATTTGATTTTTATTGCTGGTAGTTAGTTGTTTTTCCTTGTCATGAATTATTATTATTATTAATCAACGTCTTCAGTTCGAGGCTGTTATCTGCCTCTCCTGATCGGAGTCCACGTCCTCGAATCTCCCGTCGGTTATATATGTGTTTTTTTTCGTATTGGGTCCGGTGCAAACTTCATACTCTGGGTTGGTGGACACAACTGGGGAGGATGACCGGTACCTCACTCAGGTTGCCCCACCTGCTATGCTTAACTTCCTTGCGGGGGGATGGGAAGATTGGAAAGGGACAGACAAGGGAAAGGGAAGGAAGCGGGCGTGGCCTTAAGTTAGGTACCACCTCGGCATTTGCCTGGAGGAAAAGTGGGGAACCACGGAAAACCACTTCCAGGATGGAAGAGCCAGGAATCGAACCCGGACCTCCGGGGGTTGCAGCTAATCACAATAACTACTACACCACAGAGGCGGACTGTGGTATTTATTTATTTATTTATTTATTTATTTATTTATTTATTTATTTATTTATTTATTTATTTATTTATTTATTTATTTATTTATTTGGGAAACCAAAACAGAGAGAAGCCGAACTACATAGTTCCCCAACGGAAAGAGTATTTACAATGGAGTAGCACAACGCAAACTTAAACAAATGAAAGAGCAATGACCAAAGTAGCGGAAGAAAAATAGAAACTAACAAAATAACATGAACATAAAACAAGATATAACATATGACAAGAGTACATTAAAAATACATTATGTACGATAAATTGACTACAATCTGCCTGTAGCTATTAATGTACAGATGCACTTGTACATTCTCTTTATTCAGCCCACCTGGTGACCACGGTTTTTACGACGTCAAGTCTTCAATGATCTGACACCGTAGTTAACCGGTTCGAGCCCCATTGTTTGGAAAAATGTCACCATCAAATTTTTTACCAGAACAGTAAGAGAAGTATACAATTTGTAACCTCTCGACAGTTCATAACATACGGAGTGAGAGTATATGACGCTGATGATGGTGATTTATCCGTCAGAAGGAGACATTAAGCTTTGATGTTTTTCGACAAGAGATCAATTCACGTACCTTGGGAGCATCATAACAGACAATCTAGACCCTGAAAAGGAAATCAGACGCGAAATCGAGATTTCCAGATCATATTTTCAAAAGATGTGATCATTAATTATGATGATATTTGTTGTTTAAAGGGGCCTAAAAGCTAGGTCATTGGCCCCTAATAGTATGAAATGAACAAAACAAAAATTAATACTTCAAAATTTATCCATCTTAAACGAATGATGATGAAAAAATGATCGTGAGGGAAAACAATAGGTGGATCCAATTCACAATGCCTTTATTACTAGGGTGATAGTCATTATCCACACGGGACCAAAATACAGCTCATCGGTCCCTCATAATGGTACTAATCACAGGTAATGTAGATCCATGGTATGTCACACACAATGACACCACGCACAGGTAACACAAACCTATCGTGTTTCGCTTATTTAGGCCATGTTCTACGAGGTAGAAAGTACGGGCTTCTACACCTCATAAGATAGATACTGGTCCTCCTCCTCAGCTGTATCCCCTGACACAAATTATCACTCTCCGAGGGAGGAAAAAACCCTGGAGGGTAAACTGATTAAGAAAGAAAGGAAAATAACATTCTAGGCAAGGTCTCACCTGCTATGCTGAACAGGGGCCTTGCCGGGGGATGAGAAGATCGGAAGGTATAGACAAGGAAAAGGAGAGGAAGCGAACGTGGCCTTAAGTTAGGTACCATCCCGGCATTTTCCTGGAGGAGAAGTGGGAAACCACGGAAAAACACTTCCAGGATGGCTGAGGTGGGAATCGAACCCACCTCTACTCATTTGACCTCCCGAGGCTGAGTGGACCCCTTTCCAGCTCCCGTACCACATTTATTTATTTTCACGGCAGAGCCGGGTACCTTACCCGAGCCTCCGGGGGTGGCAACTAATCACAGTAATGCAAAACAACAAATAAAATATAAATGGTGTACAAAAGATAAATTCGATATGAAATTAAGATATTACTTTCAGTAGTTTACAGCACAATTTTTAATGTCATAGAAAACAAATAAAACAAAATTACAAAAATACAAACATAAAGAAGAAAAATAAAATAAAAATAAATGCCTACACAGGCTCAGAATGACCCCATGTACTTATTGTTTACAGATATTTCCGGTTGTCAAAAGTGAGTGGTTTTATAACCAGGCAGATTTACCTCTACGAAACACCTGACTTTAAAGAGCGAAATAGCCAGGCACCTGCAGTGTGGTTTAACCGGACGCCATGAGGGTATGACTAGTGCACTGAGAGAGAATAAAATTGAGTAACCCTATAATTATTGACATTTTCCTTCATATCGCGTATGCCCTTCACCCGTCGTATTTCAGAAGTGGCTGATCAAAATTGAACATATTCAGGGATACAGTGAGACACTCTTCAACAGTCATTTATTGACAGTTTGTCAATATCTGAGTTGTCAGGCTGCTGTTGAAGTGACGAGGCGTTGTGTCATTCACTGTTGTGTAATGAAATCTGCAGAAAGGGAGATATTACTAATCAAATAACAGATCTACTCCCATTCACATTGCGTGTCTTGTTTCGCTCATTTATTTCTTCCTTCTTCCCTTTATACGTTGTCCTCATTTTGTCGATATACATCATCCTCCTAGAATTACAAGAAGTAGCCCTCATTTGTCACTTCCTTCAGTCAGTAGTTTGGAGATAAAGTTCTATAACTAATTCTAATACTCTAGCAAGTATAGGAATCTTTGAAACAATCGCCAGCACTTTATACATGCTGCCGTTAAATAAGAACGTCCTACAGATTTTAAATTAAACAGAAAGAACAACGCGTTTCCATTAGAACCATTACCTCCAAAATAAATTTTTAAAAAATTAAAATTTGATGATGATGACGACGATGATGATGATGATGATGATGCTTGTTGTTTAAAGGGGCCTAACATCAATGTCATCGGCCCCTAATGGTAGGAAATGAGGCAAAATGTACTGACAATTTAAAAGTCCAAAATAATCCACTGACCAGAATACAAAACGTGGTAACGAAGAATGAATGGATGAATGTTAATTTAAAACAATCAGTGGATCCGACCCGCAATGCCCCACATTCTCAGAAACTATCTTAAACAATAGTATTACTGACCAAGGGATGCTTCTAAAGCACAATCCTGAACCGATGGTGCTTGTTGTGTAAAAGGGTCCAAAATTCAGGTCATAGGCTCCTCATAAAGGTACTTATCGGTAGGAAATAGAACCATGGTATTTGTCATGTTGCGGCACCAATAAAACGTAGCGTAGACTCGCGGTATTCCACGCATTATGGTACTACTCATAGGTAATGTAGTACGCGCATGTAACGATGACCGATGGTGTTTCTCACATTGCCGCAACAGGCAACGCAAATCTATGGTGCTCCTCACAAAGGTGCACTGTTCACAGGGACTCGTACTATCCCGTGGTGTTCCTCACACAGTGGGTACAAATCACAGGCAACGTACAGACCCGTGGTGTTTCTCACATAATGATACTAATTACAGGCAACGTAGGCTCATGGTGTTCCGCATGTAGTGGTACTAATCACGGGTACTGTAAACCCCATCCTGATTCACACACTGTTTCTACTAATCACAAACCTATTGTGTACCTAACATTGTAGTACTACTCGCAAGTAAAGACGATCCATTGTGTTCCCCACGTCATGTCACTAATTACGAGTAGTCTCATGGTTCTAATACCCCTTGGTCGTCCCTTTTAGTCGCCTCTTACGACAGGCAGGTAAATCGTGGATATTTCTTCATCTGCGTCCACCACCCACAGGAGTTTGGGTGTTTGGTCCGCGAGAGCTATTTTATTTCACTCAAGTCCGCTAGCAAGCCGGTTAGGACCTCCCTATCCTCCACCTGGGACGCGCCACGTGAGAGTATCACCTCTCCCCATGCTACGCCAAAGTAGTAGGTTCGTGGAATAAAAATTTGAGAAGTGGGCGTTAAAAAGTAGAAACATATTTGTAATATTATTTAAAATAAGCTTTTGCTGCATTTCATAAAAAAATAGGCATGTGTAACAAACACTCAGGAATATTATTTCAGCTGTTCTGTAAAACCGTATATTTGTGAAATACGTTAAGCTAATAATAATGTCAGGAGCCGATACCGGGTTTCACCCTTTCCCTACTCATCAACATCACCACCCAACATCCTGATGTGTCAGTCGTGCATGTTCTCGGACACCCCGGCACTAAAAGCCATACGATAATTTAATATCGGGTTAACAGAAGAATTAGCTGACTAAGAAGGAAACTACTACTTCGGTCTGGAAATCGAAATCGATGGGTGACAAATATCATATGGTACGAAGCCGCAATCGATCTCCTTGCATGTTAATATTCTGTACTCCGACTGATTGAGAATATTATTATTATTATTATTATTATTATTATTATTATTATTATTATTATTATTATTAACACTAAACCTATTTCCGCCGGGCACCGGGCTGAGTGGCTCAGACGGCTGAGGCGTTGGCCTTTTGGCTCCAACTTTGCAGGTTCGATTCTGGCTCAGCCTGGTTGTATTGAAGCTGCTGAATTACCTCAGCCTCGTGTCGGTAGATTTACTGACACGTGAAATAACTGCTGAGGGCAAAATTCCCGTACTTCGGCGTCTCCATATACAGAACTAGCAGAAGTACCCATTCTTCGTACGGTTTATCAGAAACTAGCTTTAGTTACTCATACTATCGGTGTGACTGATTTCATTAGATATTTATATCACTGGTGTATTTACTTAAGTACGTAGAAATTATTTGTCATGTTTGGAATTATAGTGTATCTTCTTCTTTTCTTCATGGGGGCCTCTAAATATTAGTTCCTAATTATCATCGACCTCTAAGATCTTTTGCTACCATGTTTTACCTTCATTCCCACTTAGATACACCTGCCCCCTTCACAAAGCTGCAGGTTTAGTGTAAGTATTCTTCCGCTAGATAGTACCACAAATATAAATATTATTGAATGTATTTGTTTGATCAGACATTTCGTAACTATTACAAATGATCAAGGAAATATTTGATGCGTAAAAGAAACTACTATAATTATCGAGAATTATAATTCTCAGGGATTGTCACTCATGTCGCACATCATTTAATGAATCTGAGTATAAATGTTGAGAAATGTTTTCAAGACCTGGGCGCACCATCCTGACAATTGTGTACAGTACATAGGTTGTTTTCATGGTTACAATGATCGTAAAAGTGGAGCAAAATATCGGTACTAATAACATCAGTGATCCTACTACTCCATGATTTGATAGAAAATAGTTTAAACTATAGGAAACAGACTCCGCAAAATGCTGAAACCTAAGCCAGTACGTAAAAACGGAGGCCCGTTGGCAACCGCTGGTCGCTGTACTACGGAGATCTCCGGGCCTATTATTTTTATACTTCACTTCCTTTCCATCTCCGCACAAAGGAGTGCTATGAGGGTCTTACACAACAGTTTATTTTTTCCAGAAAGTAAGTCATATGTGTACCAATTTTGGTTGGCAGCTATGCCCAAACGTACATACATAATTTAGCTGCTGTAGAATCCTAGAGCTGACGTTGCCATGGTTACGGCAGTTCATTACTTTATCTGATTCCTAGAGCAGGGGTAGTGTGGTGCCAATATCTCCAAAAAGGTTGATTATAGGGCCTTAAAACATAGTTTTCGAACCCGTAGGGCTTACCGAGTTTTGTTCTTTGCGTCAAGAGGATTAAATTGAGCTTTGTCTCGTCCTCATACGACAAATTCAATATTTTACCTATATTAGCCTATTATTTTTATATCTCCCCCCTCCGTGCCCTCCACCTCGAATTGTTTTGAAAATAAAATACAGCCCATGTTACTCACTGGCAACGTAGCTTTCTATAGGTGAAGTAATTTTTAAAATCGTTTGAGTAGTTTTTGAGCCTATTCGTTACAAACAAACAAATTCTTCCTCTTTATAATATTAGTATAGAAAAGTAGTTAGTGGTACGTACGTTAAAACAATAACATTTGTATTACAGTTGTGTTTGGATATTGAAGGCAATCATACAGGACAAGCAGTGTAATCATGTTGTTATTCTTGTGATAGGGAATCTTTGGACTACCCTGTAGATATCTGCTGACACAGTTAGTGTTTTCTTGATAAAAATCCACAGTTCCAGCCCTTATGGCAAGCAAAAACATCCTAGGATATGAGCTACGAATTTTAGGTAAATAAAATATTATAAATTATGAGAATATCTTCTTTATTTATTCCTAAAAATTAAAATCCTTTTCTTGATGATCGTTATCCGGTCGATTAGATTAGCAGTTTGCATTTTTCTACCACTACGAGCGCCATTGTTAGTCAATGCAGAGTTTCACTTAAGCCCTTATAACTACATTCGGTGTGGACATTTTTCAATAATTCAAAAAATGCCTCAGGGCATTGAACCAAGGAACACATTACACAAAGAAATATGTAAATAAGTTAACTTGGCTAGGATTTTATTAGAAAATAATACAAGTAAAGAAACGAGCAATTTTAGGCATTTTTTCCGGAACTAGCATTTAGGTAAGATGTTATTTTAGCAATTCGTTCGTTTTATTTTGATAGAGCTACCACCCAAGTCTCACAATTTGAAACCGTTTTGGGCCCTCTAGCCCTGCAACTTTCGGCACAATTTAAGGAAATTGCTTAATGCTGCGTTTTTCGTAGTATGGGAACTCTTAATTTGCCTGCTAAGAAATGTTTTAAAATGATTAAAATTCAGTCAGGGACTACCGAAGGGATATTCATTCATCTGCCATTGAATGAAGTAAAACGTAACGTCAAAACTGGCATGCAGGCATACTGAATGCCATCAAGTTAAAATACTCCCACACGCCACTGAGACCATGAGATTATTATTACTAAGAATAATTATTTTCATAATTTGTTTTTATCCGGCTCTGTGGTGTAATGGCTAGTGTGATTAGCTGCCACCCCTAGAGGCCAGGGTTAGATTCCCGCCTCTGCCACGAAATTTGGGAAGTGGTACGAGGGCTGGAACGGGGTACACTCAGCCTCGGGAGGTCAGCTGAGTAGATGTGGGTTCGATTCCCGCCTCAGCCATCATGGAAGTGGTTTTCCGTGCTTTCCCACTTCTCCTCCAGGCAAATGCCGGGATGGTACCTAACTTAAGGCCACGGCCGCTTCCTTCCCTCTCCCTTGTCTATGCCTTCCAATCTACCCATCCCCAGCAAAGCCCCTGTTCACCAAAGCAGGTGAGGCCGCTGGGCGACGTACTGGTCATTCTCCCCAGTTGTATCCCCCGATCCAATGTCTCACGCTCCAGGACACTGACCTTGAGGCGGTAGAGGTCTGATCCCTCGCTGAGTCCGAGGGGAAAACCAACCCTGGAGGGTATGTAGATTAAGAAAAGAAAGAAAGAAAGAAAGAAAGAAAGAAAGAATTTGATTTAATGTAATTTATAACGTGTGCCACATCAAAATTACTTCCCAGGTTTATACCTGTATGTATCTTGCCTTGGGGTTTGAATTATAGTTGAATTTCCGTAACCTCTTCTTTCACTAAGAGGGATGCAATTTCCTTGTATTTCCTTTCAAAAGAACCGTGCCTGACTTTGTGGTTCCTAAGGAACCTTGAAAACATGTAAACTGGGAGAGCCCGAGGGACAGTGCAATCGCTCAACATGATTGGAGAGCAGCACCGGAAGCGATTGCCAGGACGGTAAAGGAAAACGCCCTCCGCAAGCAACTAGCCAGACGGGTAAGCAAGCAAGGGAAAGCTAAAAGCCCATCCAATTACCACCAATCACGCGGCACGAGTGGTCGGGGACCGAACTCAGCCACCGGAAAGGATTAACGGGCAATTTCACATTTGTAGCCCACCGATTATTGTTTCGACATCGGATGGTCAATCAAATAGGAGAGCGAGGGCTGAAGCCTCTCGTTACAGGCCGGTTGCTCTTCCAGAATAGAACAAGTGGCCAAGCGAAGATCTAGAAATTCGATTCTTTTCCAGATTTCAATGTATTTATTTATTTTAATTAATTTATTTATTTATTTATTTTAATTTATTTATTTATTTATTTTTATTTATTTATTTATTTATTTTAATTTATTTATTTATTTATTTATTTATTTATTTATTTATTTATTTATTTATTTATTTGACTCTTACACTTAACTACGTAAATTACAAGAAAATACATGTATAAAACAGATGTACTATTCTAACATAAAAACAAAGATAACTAAGTAAAATTATGGAAAACATAAAATGAAAAATGAAAGCAAAAGTTAACAAATCAAAATATAAGAAAAGAAATCCGGAGCATGAAAGTAAACAAAAAAGGAAAAGCCATAATGAATAGTTACATACAAACTGAAAAATATAAGCAATTCATAGATAAAGCATTATACATGATAAAGTAACGGAAATACAAGTATGGCCGTAAGCAGTGACATTTGTACATGAGTTAAAAGCTAAATATTATGTACATTTACACTATAACATATATCTATATATAAAATGAGAGTTTTTTCTGTAAATTGCTCAGAATTTAAAAAGCATGGTTATTTCTGTATCGATAGTGTCTGCAGTAACAAGCAAATGCACTCCATATCTTTCCGTAATGTCTGTCTGCACACGCATCACGAGAAAACGGCTGAAGAGAATCTAATGAATATCGGTATGTAAAGTCGGGGAATGAGCCACTACAATCTAGGCTATAAATCATTTTATTTACGCTGAGCGAAATGGTAGTTTAGGTGATGGCTTAAAATGTAATTATCATATATTTATGTTACTAGTGGCCCTATTGATAAATACTGGATAACTAAAGTTATGTAGAAATAAGTTTCCGAACAATTATGTGTTATACATTTTTACAGTACCGGCTGTGGTAACAGAGATATCCAATTTTTTGTTGCTAAGTCCAAATCAACGACGTGCTACGAGAAAATAGGTGAACAGAATTTTATTAAAACCAGTATAGAGAGTCGGGGAATAAGAAACTACAGTCTAAGCTATCAACAATACTATTCACGCGGGACGAAATGGTAGTTTAGGGGAAGGCGCCAAAAATTGAATTAAATACTTATGTTATTGGTCCTATCGAAAAGTACCACATAACAAAATTTAGAGAGAACACAATTCCCGATCATTTATGTTTTATACAGTTGTACCGTACCGACTATTGTAAGAGTGGTATTTGAGAGTCGGAAGAAAACTAAATGTGAAGGGCTACAATATCGAAAGCTCATAAAATTGATCAACAATTACATCACGTTGACCACTGTTTGTTGCGATGTTCTCTTATACTGTCACTCACCTCCGATAGATGAGATTACTTGTGGGTACCGGCTATATAACAGCCTGCCTGTATATTGGCGGGATATAGCAGGGGAATTAGGTAACTTTCGTCTCTATTATACCATTCCTCTGGTCCATACATGTTCTGATACTGCTGGTATGTAATACGCTGGTTCATCATAGTATTCCAGCTGTTCGATCCCTACTCTGAAGCGGTGACTGGATTGATCAGTGTGCACAATTAACAGAATTATGGCACAGGCTCACTTTTGACCTGGTCTAGAATTAAAATTAAGGCATATTCCAAATTGTAGCCCCACAATACACTAAACAACTCAAACTTCAACCCTGAAATGAGCCGTTTCTTAAGGAAAGCTTCTTCCTCTTCACTTTTATTAAATTTATTCTACATTCACTTTATTAGCAGCCAAGAGGGAAAAATTTGCCTCCAAGTCAGACAGATTTCCCCCCGCCAATATAGTGAGTTGAGATTTTCCGACTCATCGGGTACTCCTAGGAAACAGTGTAAAAGGGCATTGTTTTTTCCCTCTGACTCTTCATTATTAACCCCCCCCCCCCCCACCAAAATTCTAGAATGCCTTTGCTGGTGGGACCTAGTGTTTACAGTGCACTATGTCTTTTGATATAGGCTAGAGCATTTTTGTTTTTACTTTCATTGACCTCTCTCAGTCTTATCCGTGGCTTTGACAATATGGAAGTGACTGAGGTATGAGCGATTGTACTAACGTCATTCCTTATGGAGCCAGAGCTATAAATGGTGTGTGTTTCTCATAAGGTTGGTTGATGCATGCATTCCAGTGAGTTTGCCAGACTAATATGTAATAGCAAATTCTTGCTCGGTGAGGAAAGCAACGAGAAACTACCTCACTTCTCATTTCCCTAGTTCACCTCTTCAGTGATACCCAGGCCATCTATGACAGCTAATGGTAGAGCTGATGAGGATCCAACCAGCCTTAGGGCTAAAGACTGAACATATAACACGCACAAGTTCCTAGAAGCAAATAATTATTTTGTTATTTGTTTCAAGTCGCGATGAGGTTTCGTGGTGACTGCAGAACAGAACAAGGCTGGGACTGGGAAGGAGGCGAATGTGGCTTTAAGAAGAATATAATACTCCCGCCCTCTAGTTCTAGCAATTCAAATCATTTTTGATAAATGCATGCTTTTCTTATTACAATTAAGATACACGTTGTTCTAGACTATATAACACTGTTAATATCTAGGACAAGAATAAATTATTCTTCTACTATTTTCCCACATCTGTAAGGTCGCGGGTGTGAACTGGGTTGCACATGTGGATTTAGTCCTGTTTTACGGTCGGATGGCCTTCCTGATGTCAACCCTATCTGGACGGATGTAATTACTATTGTGTGTTTCTGTGATGGTTGGTAGTGTGGTATGTTGTCTGAATATGAAGAGAAAAGTGTTGGGACAAACATAAACACCCAGTCCCCCGGCCAGGAGAATTAATCAGACGCGATTAAATTGCCCGACCCGTTCGGAAATCCAACCCGGGACTTTCTGAACCGCAGGCCTCAACGCTCACCATTCAGCTAATGAGTCGGACACATCGGAGAATTTTAAACATTTCATGAAGTAAAATCAGCAATGAAGGTGCTCGCAAAAGTAAGTTTTTACGAACTGATTCACGACACACCGACACAGAAAGGTCTTATGGCGACGATGGGATAGGAAAGGGCTAGGAGAGGGAAGGAATCGGCTACGGCCTTAATTAACCTACAGCCGCAATATTTGCCTGGTTTGATATTGGAAACGACAGAAAATTATTTTTTAGGGCAGCCGACAGTGAAGTTCGAACCCACTATCGCACGAATGCACGCTCAGAGCTTCGCACCCCTAACTGCACGGCCAATTCGCTCGGTTGCAAAAGTAGGACTAACTGAAAAAAATATAAAATAGGAGATTGTTCATAATGATGTTGATGCTGATTTTAAGCGTCTAACAATTAGGTAATCGGCTTTTGAACTAAGCAACTGTGAGAAAGCATTGCAATATGTTATTAGCATCATTCTATCACCATGCTTCTTGAGCAAATAAACAGCGTAGTGTCCTTCGGTCTAGGGGTTCCTAAGTTCGATTTTCGATTGAGCCGCGGACGTTAGCCACAACAGGTTAATATCCCTGAAACAAGCCGGTAGAATCGAACTCGGGTGCTTTGGTTCGAATGCCGCGATTCTGACTATCAACGAAGAAACCACACAATATTAAACATCATTTATGGTAAGTAGCACGTAGCTACTACTTTGGAGTTAGTGGTTTTGAACCATGCTCTAACCAGTCCTGAAGATAGTTTCTGCAGTTTTCCATTTTTACGCCAGGAAAATATTTGCCCTGTGCCTGAATTAGGACCACGTCCTTTCCTTCCTAGTCCAATCCCAACGCCGCCATCACACCTATGTGTATCCGTGTACTATAAAACCCAAAACAAGAAAGGTGTGTTGAAAATATTGTGAAATGATGATAACATTTCCAAAATGTCACAATATACGAGGGCCATTCAGAAATTAAGTTACACTATTTCGAAAAATATAGTTGTATTAAAAACTGTACATGCACCCGTTCACCCGATACAGCAATGCTAGAGGTTTTTTTTTTTTACATAAACACCACCAGAATTGAGATACTTGTCATATCGTGTGATCAAATTATTTTGCAGGCTGGTGTCGTAGAAGTCTGCCGCCTGAAAATGGAACCAGCGTGTGACATTCATATTCAGCTCTTCGTCAGTATGAAAATACTGAAAAGAGGAAAGGAATTTCTTGAGGTGCAAGGAAAATCAAGGTCGATAATCAAACACCTCACAGTCGAACTCCTGAAGAACATTTGCTCAGCGCGGAGCCGTACGTGGGCGAGCATCGCCATACATCAGCACAACATCTGCACTGAGCATTCCTTGCCTCTTGTTTTGAATGGCACATTGCAACTTTATCACAGACAAAACCTCGCAGGTGGTGGGAGAAAGATTACGAGCCGCCATTTCGAGCCACTGCTATTTCGCTACTGACACCACGCGGGACTTGTCCGGACGACATATAATTGCTAGGTCATAGGCCTGTCACGCATGCTCATATTTCCGGCCTAATATGTTTACATTAAAAGAAAGAAAATGAACAAAAATCCTACAACCTGTTTTCCAGTCAATGACCGGTTCAGGGATGGAATGAAAGAAACCCCATCTTGCGGCGAGGATAGGAATTGTGCCGGCTGCCCAAGCCTGTCACACTCTTCTGGGGCAATGATTAATGAGAGACAGATTAATTTAAATGATAGTGGAGAGTGTTGCTGGAATGAAAGATGACAGGGAAAACCGGAATACCCGGAGAAAAACCTATTCCGCCTCCACTTTGTCCAGCACAAATCTCACAGGGAGTGCCCGGGATTTGAGCCACGGAACCCCCAGCGGTGAGAGGCCGACGCGCTGCCGTCTGAGCCACGGAGGCGCCAGGGAAGAAATAAAAATAGAGAATCTTAATTTTCGGATGACTTGCCTATAAAAAAGTTTCCTGCCTGCCACAAACAAAAATAAATAGAAATATTGACTCCAAGAAACTCGAACAAGCCGAAAATATTTGAGTGTAATAGACCCTACGTAAAGAGCAAGGAAACAGAGGCGTTGATTGCCACGAGCCATAACCGACTGCGTCTACTGATCTTGCTTACCCGAAAATACTGAAGAGGATACCATCAAGTCCAAGTGGACTAGAAATACAGTAATATGGGTCCACAACATTCGGAAGTGAAGATTCCAGCCATAAAAATGTACCTGAACCTAAATTCTACGCATTCACTTCATTCGAACACCCACTCAACCTCCCCGTGACGTATTCTACACACAACAGACCTGTCGCCATCGCTTCGAAGTAGCCCCTACACGTTTTCGTTATCTCTAAGAAGTAAACACTTATCGAAAGTTCTGAATACACAGGTATAAGCCGGCGACGAGCGCGTGGTTAGGGAATCACTCACTCCTTGATTTCGTCTTGTCCCACTGCGAAATGGTTTTGCGCTCGAGTCCCTCCTTCTAGGTAGTAAAAGTTCATTGTTTTCCGCATAGGTCTGCAACTGTTGTTTTTTTGGTGAAGGTTCGTTGTTTTCGTTTGCTGTGCATTGATATTATTCTTGCAGTTCAGTGAAAGTTTCCCTCATCTTGCGCCTTCTTACGTTACTATTTCTGGCATTGTTATGCAAGGTAGAATATCCTAGATTTGTAACTGAAATATTGTGAAATACAATAATTCTTATGACACTAAATACAGAAGCTATAAATCACCAATTAAATCTAAATATGTACTATAAAGACGATTTTCTTCATTCATTTCATGGATGACAAAATCTCACCAAGCGCCCGCTCCCGTTCCAACTCAACACCCGCCCGTAGAATATCCTACATTTGTAACTAAAATATGGTAAAATACAATAATTCTTATGCAAATAAATACAGAAGGATTTAAATCACCAATTCAATCTAAATATGTACTGTAAAGATAATTTTCTTCATTCATTTAATGGGTGAGAGACAATCTCACCACGCGCCCGTTGCCGGGTTAAAGACATCCAGTCTCGCACAGCGTTGGTATAAAATGTAATTGTTGCATGAAAGTTTTTGAAGTATCTGTTATTCACTAGTTTGATGGGTATAAATGGCCTTAGGCTGGCGCGTATGTCAAACGTCAAATAGCTGACACGTGTTGTCCCTGGCGCGTCATTGCAGGTCATTTATCAATTTTCCTCTCTCTGTCTGGTCCTCTAGTGCTTGGCTATTTAAAAGTTAACGAGAAAAACGACAATATGACAGGACAAGCAGGGCGTGGACCGACACAATTGCATAGAGAGGACCAAATGTCATTTGCACTCCACTACCCTGTGCTTCAAGCGTTCTCGTCAATTATGTCGATTATCATTACGCTCGGTGAGCAAATAATGGTGTGCTAACAAAAACTGGAAATGGAAGTTTACGTTATTATTATTATTATTATTATTATTATTATTATGCGTAGAATATACTAGCTGCTTTTGTTGTTCTTAAACTGGCTAAGATAGGTCTTAATGATAGGGTAACTACACATTTAAAATACTGTAAAACATTATTCGTCGTTATTTTATTTTTAAAAGAGACATGTTTCGTCTCTTTCATGTGAGACGTCCTCAGCCTAAATTTATAAATTTATAATAATAATAATAATAATAATAATAATAATAATATCTTAGCTTAGAACTTTGGCCGGTAAGGTTCTATCATCTAAGGTGCAATATTATGTGAATGTGGTCAAGGCATTATTATTATTATTATTATTATTATTATTATTATTATTATTATTATTATTATTATTATTATTATTATTATTATTATTATATTTTAACATTGGAATTGGGGTAGCTATTTTGGACGAGACAGACGGGTTATGTAGACTGCGATATATTTCCGGTATTTATCCGGTTCCCTCCCCCTTTTGGGTGGGAATTTTGTAAGAGCCGTTTTATTTACTACTCCTCCTACTTATTGGTCACAATTGGTACGCAAATTAGCCTTGTGTCTTATTGTTCTGATCTGGATTTCCTCTCCAAAATTTCCAATGGCTTAGCGGCATTCTCTTTAGTATATCGTCGCTGCCGGGAAAAAACCTCCTATGTGAAATATTTTAGCTTAGAACTTTGGCCGGTAAGGTTCTGTCATCTAAGGTGCAATATTGTGTGAATGTGGTCAAGGCATTCTTGCTCTTCATAATGTATGTGCTGCGGGTCAGTATATCTCCAAAAATACTATCACATAGGAGGTTTTGTCCCGATAACGACGATATATTATGTTAAAAGCTGATTCTGTTTCATTAGTTGGTAACTGGCCCTTTTCCTAAATTCCATTAGTCTTCTGTTTTTTTTTTTTTTTTGCTTTACGTCGCACCGACACAGATAGGTCTTATGGCGACGATGGGACAGGAAAGGGCTAGGAGTGGGAAGGAAGTGGCCGTGGCCTTAATTAAGGTACATCCCCAGCATTAGCCTGGTGTGAAAATGGGAAACCACGGAAAACCATCTTCGGGGCTGTCGATAGTGGGGTTCGAACCTACTATCTCCCGAATACTGGATACTGGCCGCACTTAAGCGACTGCAGCTATCGAGCTCGGTGGTTTATGGTTTTAAAAAATATATTGATGGTCAGTAATTTGATTAAGTCTTACTCGTGAAGGCATTTAGTCTTGTACTTATCCATTTGTAATTCAGTATCCCTTGGTAATCCTTTCAACTTCTCCTTTTATTAAGCTGTATTCAATTTTTCTAATGTGTCAGATACTATTCGTGTAGTATTATCTTATGGAACGTTTTTGGCCGTTTTCCTAAATTGTATTATTTAACCTTGTTTTTGAAATACCGGTGGCCGTTATCTTAATTATGCCTATATAACCTGAAAGCTAACCTTTAACCTAACTCACCTTGTGGTGTTAATCATAGTCATGAAGTATGGTTTGAGAAAAATGAAACAACCACTAATATTACGGTGATCTGTCACATGTTTTGATCGCATGATTTCATTTTCCTCGTCGTCTTGGTACCCTTTATTGTGGGATTTCTTTTGCGAACTTAAACTTGAGTCTGATTTCATTGAGATCAGGAGAACATTGGTTATTGATTTGTTTTAACATTGGCCTAGAAGACTTTGTGGTGATATTTACCGATTTCCAATTTTATTCACCACTTCTTGGATGATCATTAGTATCATCCATTATTTAATTCTACTGCGTTTTAAGTGTGTGGATGATTTAATCTTGGAGTTATATCTCCTTGATTAAGCATTGGCCTAGGAGTTTCAGTGGTGAATTTTAATTTTAATTCCATTGTGTTTTGGGAGGGTACCCTCCTTGACCTGGCCTCGTTTTAATATTCCCTTCTAACTTAATTGACTTTGGGCTTTCCCTTAGAGTCCCTTGTGTGGTGGGTTTTCTGTGGATTATTATTTGGGAGGGCACTCGTTTCTAGATTTCTGCTTACTGGTAACCTTAATGTACTTTGTTTCTCTGTTTACACCGTACTAAGGTATTGGTCCTGTTTTTCTCTTCTTGTCCTCCTCAATTTACTGTATTGTTAAAAACACTGTTCCTCCTTCTTCCTTGGGTTATTAATTATAAAACCAAACCAGATCATTTAACCTCCCTGTAATTCTTATATACTGTTATTAAATTTTAATATTTCCAAACTTGGTCTTATCCTTTTATGACAACGGTTTGAAATTAATCTCTAAAATTTACTAGATTAATTCAGATGCAGAGGTCACCAATGCATGATCCACTATAATCTCGCTTTCCACTCATTTATCCCTTTGAGGTAAGTTGTCGTCGTTCCTTCTTGCATGTTCTTATATTTACCTGTTCTTATTTTAGGCTTGGGGTGTAATTACACTGTAGTGGTCTTTATGTTGTCTGTGCAAGTGTACAGTGTGTGTGAATCTCTACGCAACCTGATCTTGGTACTTGGTAACGTTCTGATATTGTGTTCATACTTTCTTCACCCCTTATGTTTATGTTCTTTTATATAAATAACTGCCTCATCACTGTGTTTATGTGTACCATTATATCTGCCACATCACGATGTTTATATTCATATTTATATACCTAATTTAGGTAGAATAGATGGCAACAGATTAACCAGTTAACCGAACAGATCTTCAAATATCCTTGGAACAAGAAGTCAACAACAATCTGGATTCATTAAGTCAAGAATGATTCGGAAAGAAGTAACATAAGGGAAGAAGAAGAAACAGGGAGAGAGAGAGATTTTTAGAAAGGAAGTGTTAAAAATGGAAGGATTTCAAGATCGTGACGGAAAGAAAACAGGCTCAAAATGGTCCGAGGAGGTGGAAAGGAGGCATAGTGAGCAGATGAAGGAGGAAGAAGGAACAACAAAGGTTGAAGCATTGAAATTGTCTCGTGAACACTAGAAATAATAATAATAATAATAACAATAATAATAATAATTGTACCGGGAGGTACACCTCAACTCCGCACTTTCAAAAGAAGCGCCTTAAAGAACTCTATCAAACAAAACGTGAAACAGCTACTGCATGAAGTTGGGTCATTAATCAGAAGTTTGTCATTTCTAAGTTTCCTAAATTGATTGGATTTATTTTGTTTTGTTGTGGTGTGGTGTACACAAGAACTTTGAACTTTTCTCCATAGATGCCTCTACATAAACTGAGGTCACGTACTCTGGTGCAGGGTGGAATCATTTATTATTAAAAGAAATTTTGTGTTTATAGGTTTTCTCAAGGAAATTAACTTTCATTTTTATATATATTTCAAGGTTTGCAACACTTCCTTCTCTTCCCGCCAGTTTTGGTGTCTGGCCAATAAAATTTCTCTGCAATTATTTTTCAGCCTATCACGGGCTTCTTGCTTGCTTTTCTGGGTTTTACTTTCGATTCTGCCAATAAAAATGAGAGGATGTGTCCAGATTTAGTCCAGAATCCTCTCGAACAATCCCCTCGGGTATATAAGCTGAGGCTTTTCTGGCTACCTTGTCTTATTGATTGTCGTCTTTCTGAGTCTGTGTGTTAAGACAGGAGGCGGGGTGCCTCATTCTTCGGCAGGCAGAACACCAGCCCAGGTAATGGCCACCAATTTTGTATCTTTGTAGCTAGCTGTCTCCGCAAACTTATCCGAGAGTAAAGGTTCGAAACTTTAACCATGTAACCTTCTCATTGTGAAATGTAATAGTCTTCTTTTCTAATGTAAACTTCATAAAAGTCTTTAACTGTAAATCGGAGACAGAGAGTGTGTTACCCTCTCGAGTTCCCCTTCAATTTATTGTGAGGTGACTACGAGTTTGTAACTGTTTCTATTTTCCGTAAAGCATTAAATTAACCTTCATTCGAGTCACCTCAGTAGCTTGGGATTAGCCCCCGTAACATCGGGCCGAGAGCCCAATAAGGATTTTATACTTAATTTTCTAGGAGCGCAAGTGTACGCCTCCATTCATTTTGTGTTCGGGACAGTAATTTAACCTGTTATTTTTCCACGAAGGCCCAGTAGGTTGGGTACTAGTTACCCCTGTGTAATAAGTTGTAAAGTTGCAAGTTGGACCTAGAGAGGCCAGAAATTCGTAAGATTTTGTCAGAAACTGGGGCGCAGTCTCATTGGTTAATGTTGGAGAGCATGTAAGCTCTTTTCTGTGATTGCTGTAATATTGAGCGTGCCTTTCGAAGGCTGCTTGTGAAACCACTGGAGCAATGTGCTCTTAAATGGTTTTTTGGGTGATTTCTTTACTTATCTATCTAAATTCCACACGTGGAAACTTGTAAATTTGGAGCCTGAAGCTCAAAACTTTTAAACTACCTGTCCTTGGGTTTTCTATTCCGTAATCCCTATTGCTATTTTGTACCTGATTACCAGTACCTGAAAATATTGTTGGTTAAATTTGAGATACTAAAAGAAATATAACCTTTATTTAAAGTTTTAAAATGAATTTTTGATATCGTAGTTAGACCCATTTAAGCCCACACCTTCTATCACCTCTCTGCTTTCCACAGATATCCCGGAATAATAATAATAATAATAATAATAATAATAATAATAATAATAATAATATAATTCTACCGGTTGTTACACCTCTACGCCACACATTTGAATTTTCTGCCCTAAAGTACTCTTCTACAGGAGAAACTCTGAACTTTAACAACTGTATCAACTCATAAGTTTTCTCAGAAGATGTTACTGCGAAGTTGTCAGCACTGTGTGGAGTTCAACTTGTTTTGTTTTCTATTGATCAAGAAGTGTGGACATTCTCTGATAGATGTCTCTAGAAAAAATTATGACCATGCACCCTGGTGCGAAGTGGAAGAACTTTGGAGTAATTTTGTATTCATAAGTTTGTTCTTTACTAAATTTCGATCTTTCATTTGTGGGTTGGCAATATTAATCTTTTCTTTCCTCCAGTTTTGAAGTTAGCCAATCAATTATTTCTGTAATTAATCTTTGACCAATCGTGCATTTCTTCTCCACTTTTACCCAGCCAATAAACGACTGTGGGTGTATGTTAATTATTCATGAAAGGTCTCGAATCTTCCACGAGAGTATAAAAACTGCTGATTTTCCTGTCTCTCCGCCACTCGAACAACAACTAGCCTGGTGTATGGAAGTGTAGCAGGAGGCGGGAAGTGCCTCTTTCATCCGGAAGCAGCTCTTCTAGAAGGTAATGGCCACTCAACCATCTTTATTTCTTGCTAGCTCAGCAGTTTAACCCGCGGGAAGGTCCGAAACCTTTATTATGTAACCTACCTTCAAAACATGTAAATTGCCGTCACTTTTGTAAAACCTCATATCTTTAACTGTAAATCGGGGATAGAGAGTGCTTTACCCTCTCGAACTCCCCTTCATTTTTACCTTGAGGTGATTGAGTTTTGGTTACTTTCTTCCTTAATGTATTAAATTTTCTTTTACGAGTCACCTCCATAGTGTGGGAATAGCCCCTGGTTTATCGGCCTAGAGCCTTTTAGGTTTTAAAAGATTTCATGTAGGAGTGCAAGCTCTCGCCTCCATTCATTTTGCATTTTGGGCCATTAACTTAACTTGTTATTTTTCTACTAAGGCCCAGTAGGTTGGGTACAAGATACCCCCGTTTCATTTGATGTAAGCTGTGCCTTGATGGCAATTTTGTGTAAAGGTCTGGTATTGCCTTTAATAGGCTTGAAAAAATGGAGAGCGGGTCAGCTCTTTCTTGTATTTGGATATGTGCCTCTAGGAGGCTTGACATTGCTAGGTGGGAGCAAGTGCTCCATGTAATAAGGGGATTTCTGCCCTTTGGTAATATGTGGTTGTGAGATGAGAGCTCAGGAATTGTAAAAAGTGGGGCTTGAAGCCCAGATCGTTAAAGTATCTCTAAATCTTGGCATTTCTGGTCTTTTACCTGATTTGTTAACTTGTTGTTATTTGTTGAATGTTCAAATTCTATGTCGAAAGTGTTATGTTTTACTAATTTTGAAAATATAACCTTATATTCGATTTTAATTAATATCTCAGCTTTGTAGTTAGACCCATTCCAGCCCGCACCTTCCTTCACCTCTGCATTCCACGGATATCCCCATAACAATAATAATAATAATAATAATAATAATAATAAAAATAATAAACACAGCATATTCTTGGTAACACTAAAACAATGACTTATCCGCATAAAAGCCAGCGGGACGGGAGAGAGCTAAACGGGCCGAAGAAAATATTTCATGTACCCTAAATATATGGACCAAACGATTTGTCCAGCTACACACACAGTAATTTGGGAAATTCCACTTATGAAAAATAAACCCTGTACAATCAATTACATATGCACTCAAGCATCAATAAACTTGGATGGCATTAAGCTAATCAAGATATTATTTCTGCTTTTAGAACATTCTGATCTTCACATTGACCTTTGTTATGATAAAAATCAATGGAACTTTTATCATCTAGTAATTCGTTTCTGTGACACAAAATATTTTAACAACATAAACTGTTGCAGAAGGCAATGGGAAACCACTGCATTAAAGGTCCTGAGAGATATTCCAATAAATTCACATGGCATGGCTGCAACGTCAAGATCAGAGCTGGCCGTGTGGATCGTCAACCTCCGTTCGGAGACGACGTCATAAGAAGACATACGATAGACCGAGTCATTTTGACTCCAAAAAATTTATGGATAAGTCATTATTTTAGTATTACCAAGAATATCATGCGTTTTTATTACTATATATTTATTCTGAAGATGTCTCACATCGAAGAGACGAAACATGTCGCTTTCAAAAATTAAAAAAAGAACAATAATATTGTGCAGTATTGTAAAGCTGGAGTTACCCAATCATAAAGAGCTTCTACATTATTGAGGTTGACAATGCAGATTATTTTTTGCCGTGCGGTTTGGGGGCACGCAGCAGTGAGCTTGCATCCGGGAGATAGTGTGTTCGAGCCCCACTCTCGGCAGCCATGAAGATGGTTTTCCGTGGTTTCCCATTTTCACACCTTATTTAAGGCCACAGCCGCTTCCTTCCCACTCCTAGCCCTTCCCTGTCCCATCGCCGTCATAAGACCTAAAGACTTAAAGAAAATTGTAAAAAAAACGGATTAATTTTGAAATGTATTTCTTGTGCCCCTAGACTGATTCACCTCTCCATGAAACTTTATTCCGTGCTAATATTTGCATTTCTATGTAGCTGCTGCATGCCACATATACTCTAATATGTTTGTTATATTCTTGCTTTGGATAACCGTTACATTTCTTACCATACACGTATCTATCAAAAACTAACCGAACAAGTTCAGAGTGTCCCAAGATTCGTCCTATATGTATCTCTCTGTTAATTTTCTTTTGCTAACGTTTAAAAAAATTAACCTAAAGTGCATTATATTGTAGGAGTGCATAAATAAGTCTTGCAGACATACATTCCTAGAGTGTGGTACGGTAAGGTTAATTTTACTTTTACTTGCTAGCGGCTTTACGTTTTGGTATTTAAAAAACTCATTAAATATTAAATGCAAGTAACCTATTTTACAATTTTCTCATGCTCTTCTTGAGCGAATATGCTATCACATTTCCTTGAAAATGAATTGGTACATCACGGTAAAAATTGTCGAAGATTTGAATACCCATACCTCATTCTCCGAAAGATAAGCTATTTTGAAATGATGTATCACAAGGAGCTTTTCATATTTTCTCCGAACGGTTAGATTTGTGAATTACTGTTGCCGAAGAAATTAATTGAGTTTTATACATTTCGTTAATTGTGCATATTCCCTATTTAGTATTTAGTTCAAGACACTCACATGGCTTTGATGGATGTAAATGTACACGATACTTGGCAGATGTTTACGCTTACTTACCTTAATTTCCTTCTCGATTAGTGTGTGATGTCGAAAAGCCATTATTAACTGCACCGTATGTTCGAGGTGTGCGCCAGTTTCTGTCTAAGCCAGTAGTTGTCAGCTGCAGCATTTCAAATCGATCTTAGAAGACAATATAAGGTATAGCATGTGTGCATGCGGTAAATGCTACCGAAACTTCTGTACCCCCCCCCCCCCCAAATAGCATTCTCAGTCTTGAAGTAAGGTTTTAAGAACTTCCATGGTGGGAATTACAACACGTTCAGCTGACACGTAAACTGAAGTTGAAAAAAAAAAAAAAAAAAAACTTAAAGAGATGTCGGTGCTTCATACAGGACGGTCTGCAATTCACGAACTAGTCAAAGAAAAATATTTTCGTTGTTGAAATATACTTATAAAAAATGAGGTATCCAAACGTTCGTAGGTCGAGTCATAAGTCATGGCAACTATTTTTTTCTCGCGAACAGGAGACAACACGGAAAATCTAAGATATTCATTTGGAAACGTACGGTATGTACTTGCGTATGATGCCACTAGATGGTGTATGTAAACAACAGTGTGGGTCTAAGCATGCCCCCAAGTTCAGTGTGTGAGTGAGAGCGTCACAAAATGGAAGTCAACAAGCAGGAGCAACGATGGTATGTTAAAATAGCAGTTCTCCGCGGCAGAAATGCACCCCAAACTATGCAGAGCTGTGGGAAGCATTAGGTGTGCATGCCATGCTCTATAGAACAGCGGCGAGGTGGGTGGAGACGTAACAGCATTTCGGAGAGAGGTGTCACACGTTAGCGATACACATGCAGCGAATAGTATTCAGCGCCTGCCCCACCGCTGGCAACGCACAGTGGAATCGTTGGGTAATTATTTCGAAGGTCTGTAACCAGTGGAGACCTGTCCTTTGTACGTAGTCTTGTGTATTTGCTGTCTATACCTTAATAAAACAATGTTTACCAATGGCCTGTGTTCTGTCATATTCATACGAGAATCTCCTGAAGTCAGAATTTGTCTGCACGCACTATGCATAAGTACATGCCCTATATTTCCAAATGCTTATCCTAGATTTTCCGTGTCGTCTCCTGTTCGTGAGAGAAAAAAATTGTTGCCATGACTTATGACTCGACCCTCGTATATCGCAAATATTACTTAGTCAAACAATTATTAGCACTCACGTAAAAGATATAGTGCTAGGAATTTGAAATATATTAAATACTAGCTGCAGTATTCGTCGTAGATGGGACAATCATATAGCAAATGCGAAGTTATCCAACTCCCCAGCGACTTTCCGCCAATACATAGGCAAGCTGTTTTACTCAGGACACGGCAGTAATCCCATCTATCGGAGATGAGTGACAGCAGAAGAGACAAAACGCATCACTACGATGATCAATGTAATGTTATTGTTTTATGAGCTTTCAATTTTGTAGGCCTTCATATTTATTTCCTTCACGAACCCCTCTTGTCTTTTTCTTCAAGCGACCGTTCTTTTAAGACTTTTTCTCATTTCATATAATCATATTCATATTTTTCCTTGTCGGACCGATGATCACACGGTTTTAATCATGACAAAAACTATCGCCAGTTAACACTATTAAAGAATATTTCCATATTAGCAATGCTTGGCGTTGACATGCGCTAAGAAACAGAGGTCTAAATTCATTATTCTGTAATCGTAGTCGGTACGGTAAAACTGTATAAGACATAAATGAATGGAACATGTTTTCTCTATAACATTTGTTACGGTATGTAATACTTTCCGATAGGACCAATAACATAGGTATTTATGTTTTACGCACCTTCCCCTAAACTACCATTTCATCCAGCGTGAATAAACGTTATTTATAACTTAGATGGTAGCACTTTACTTCCAGACTTTCCACACCAATTTTCATTAAATTGTGTTCACACATTTTCTCGTGGTTCGGCCTTGATATGGACTTAGCAACAAAAATCGAAATTCATAAAAATATTTTATCATTGACGGTACAGTAAAAATGTATAAGACATAAGTGATCGGAAATTCAAACCTATACAACTTTAGTTGTGTAGAATTTTCCGGTAGGGCCTTTAGTAACACATATTTGAGAGTTATATTTTAGGCCTTCCCCTAAACTACCATCTTGCTCACCATGAATAAAACTATTTATAGCCTAAATTGTAGTGCCCCGTTCCCCGACTTTACATTCCGATTTTCATTAAATTCTCCTCAGCCATTTTCTCGTGATGCCCGTACAGACATGCAGACAGACAGACAGACAGACAGACAGACAGACAGACAGACAGATAGACAGATAATTTATAAGTGCATTTCCTTGTTGCTGTGGACACGACCGGTAAAGAAATACCATTCTTTTTTTACATCTAAGTAATGGACAAACAAAACTCTTCATAATAAGGTAGTTCGTTCAAATATTTACTGTAGTGTCACATGAGATTATTTATTCCTTATTCGAAGCATTAAAAGAAGCATAAGAAGAACAAGAATAATAAGACGCAGAAGAAGAGGAAGAAGATCTGTTACTATGGAATTGAAGTGATGGCAAATCGCCCTAATTTTGTCGGTCGGGAGGATTTAAACGTGCTGAAGGCCAAGCCTTGTTCGAAGAATGTCTATCTTCTTCTCGCTAACAATATTTGCTTCCTAGTTTTGACCAACACAGCTACGATTCATTTGGAAGATCCTGCGTTCATCGAACTGAATGAAATCCAGTTTCACCCACGCTGGTGAGAAACTGGTGACAGTGCCACTCTGATATCACAAAGATCCGTTATATAAGTCAAACGATGATGATGATGATGATGATGCTTGTTGTTTAAAGGGGCCTAACATCGTGGTCATCGGCCCCTAATGGTACGAAATGAAATAACAAAAATTTCAAATTTATCCATTGACCAAAATAAAAAAATAAAAATTGTCATGAAGAATGAATGGATGGACATGAACCCTACAAAAAACAAAAACAAAAACAAACAAACAAACAAACAAACAAACAAACAAACAAACAAAAACAGTGGATCAGGCTCAAAAAGAAGGGAGTTAGAGTATTACGGACCAAGGGGCCATTTATAAAGCACAATGATGCTTGATGTCTGAATGGGTGCTAAATTCACGTCTAAGGCCCCACAGAATGGTTCATGTCGCGAGTAAAGTAGAACCATTGTATTTGTCATGTTGGGGTACTAATCAAAAGTAGCGCTCACGGTGGTCCACACAAGATGGTATTACTCACAAGTATTGAAATTCGTACAGGGAACGCAGACCTATGGTATTTCTCGCACAATGGCGCCACTCATAGGCAACGCAAACCGGTGAGGTTCCTCACCTAGGTGTACTAGTCACGGGCGCCGGTATTCCCGTGGTGTTCCTCACATAGTGGGTACCAATCACAGGCAACGCTGACCCACGGTGCCGCTCATATAGCGGTACAACTCACAGGCTACGCCCAGACCCGCGGTGTTGCTCATATGGGTACGACGCACGGGTACTGGAATCCACCAGGCCAGACTTTTTACTGCAACTAATCACAAACCTATTTCGTACCATTTTAGTGATACTACTCGCAAGTACATGCAACCCATGGTGTTCCTCGCATGATGGTATGAATCAAGAGTAGTTTCATGGTTTTAATTCAATTATCCCTTGGTCGCCCCTTGTAGTCGCCTCTTACGACGGGCAGGGGATACCGCGGGTTTATTCTACATGTGCGTCCCCCACCCGCACGGGATAGTGTGTTTGGTCCGCGAGAGGTATTTTATTTCCCTCAAGTCCGCCGGCAAGCCGGTTAGGCCCCCCTATCCGCCACCTGGGACGCGCCACGTGAGAGTATCAGGTTCGTGGATAAGTCAAATGAGAACATAGTTGTCTTCAATTGTGATTGAGCTAAGAGAGATCTTCACTGTATTGTGTCACAGCTTCTTTATTGTTTCAAGATAAGACAAAATATCGGATTTAGAAAAAAATTGTGTGTTTTACGTCGCAACCGACACAGATAGGTCTTATGCCGACGGTGGGATAGGAAAGGGCTAGGATTGGGAAGGACAGTCCCAGCATTTTCTTTGTATGAAAATGGAAAACCACGGAAAACCATCTGCAGAACTGACAGCAGTGCGGTACGAACTCACTATCTTCCGTATGCAATATCACAGCTGCGCGCCCCTAACTACACGGCTAACTCACCCTGTTATAAATTTATTAAAACAAGCTTTAAAATTATATAACTCTACGATGTGTCTGTAAATATTATTATGTCCTTCGTGAAAAACAAATACATTAAAACATATTAACGTACAGTTAGTCCGCCTCTGTGGTGTAGTGTTTAGCGTGATTAGCTGCCACCCCCGGAGGTCCGGGTTCGATTCCCGGCTCTGCCACGAAATTTGAAAAGTGGTACGAGGGCTGGAACGGGGTCCACTCAGCCTCGGGAGGTCAACTGAGTAGAGGTGGGTTCGATTCCCACCTCAGCCATCCTCGAAGTGGTTTTCCGTGGTTTCCCACTTCTCCTCCAGGCGAATGCCGGGATGGTACCTAACTTAAGGCCACGGCCGCTTCCTTCCCTCTTCCTTGCCTATCCCTTCCAATCTTCCCATCCCTCCACAAGGCCCCTGTTCAGCATAGCAGGTGAGGCCGCCTGGGCGAGGTACTGGTCATACTCCCCAGTTGTATCCCCCGACCAAGAGTCTGAAGCTCCAGGACACTGCCCTTGAGGCGGTAGAGGTGGGATCCCTCGCTGAGTCCGAGGGAAAAACCGAACCTGGAGGGTAAACAGATGATGATGATGATGATGAACGTACAGTTATTTCACGCTGAATTTAATTATTTTTATCACATTTGCTCTGCTTAATTTTGTCGATCTTTCAGTAAACAGGGAATCTTTTCCTTAAAACATTCATCAGAATGACACCTTCTAGTCAAAGTATTCTACGAGTATTAGTGATGATTACAAGAGAACACTGAAATTACCATAATCAATTTTTAACGTAATTATGGATAAAAAAATAACCTCAGCGTGACTGTAGATTGATACGAGTGAAAAATCACAAACGGTAATGAAGGCAGAGTCCGACTTCGTGATGTTGTTTCATTTTTCATTGCAATCAGTTGAACACATCTCTTAACAAGAGACTGCTACACGAACCAGGTATTACACCATCTAGAAATATTTATGGGAATCCTATTCAGGGAAAATGAAATGCAACTTAGTAATAACAGGTAATAATTTGAATATATTTATCACTGAGCATGGACATGAACACACTAGAAGAGTGGTGAAGCAAAACGTCACGAGCCATGGAAGGAAACTGCTCATCATTGTAAGAATGGATCACAGAAGTATAGGCCACTTCATTAAAAACACACTCCTGCACGCGAATATAGCAAGCCGTTGTTTTTAATGTATTTGCATGCAAGATCCTTGCAGGGAATAACGAGCATTCTTTGACACGAACGAAAGCACAGCATCCTAAACAATTCATGAACTTTCTCCTGATGGAGAGAAGCAGTGAATACATACCAATTGATTTTTTTTTTGCTAGGGGCTTTACGTCGCACCGACACAGATAGGTCTTATGGCGACGATGGGATAGGAAAGGGCTAGGAGTGCGAAGGAAGCGGCCGTGGCCTTAATTAAGGTACAGCCCCAGCATTTGCCTGGTGTGAAAATGGGAAACCGCGGAAAACCATCTTCAGGCCTGCCGATAGTGGGATTCGAACCTACTATCTCCCGGATGCAAGCTCACAGCCGCGCGCCTCGACGCGCACGGCCAAATCGCCCGGTCCAATTGATTTTTAAAGTGGTGTACTGTAATAATAATAATAATAATAATAATAATAATAATACGTTCGGCAAACCTGAAAAATTCAGCAATACGTGTCAATCTCTTGGAAGAAATAGCCAGAGAACAGGTTTAAGAATTTCTGTAGCGAAAAACCAATTTATGACAAATATATAAAAATGCTCCAGAATTTCTATTGGCAGAATTTTTTTTTTTAGTGGTTTTACGTCGCACCGACACAGATAAGTCTTATGGCGACGATGGGATAGGAAAGGCCTAGGAGTTGGAAGGAAGCAGCCGTGGCCTTAATTAAGGTACAGTCCCAGCATTTTCCTGGTGTGAAAATGGGAAACCACGGAAAACCATCTTCAAGGCTGCCGACAGTGGGGTTAGAACCCACTATCTCCCGAGTACTGGCTACTGGCCGCACTTAAGCGACTGCAGCTATCGAGCTCGGTTAATGGCAGAAATTCGTCGAATAAGGAAGGTAAAGAAATTCAAATTTTTGGGAGAAAGAATTCAGGGAATTGGTTTGGAAAATTCCGCTGTGGAAGAAAGGATACACAAGATGGAAAGAGCATACGGTATAACTAGGAATATCTACAACAATAAGTGTTTAAATAAAAAGCTTAAGACACAACATTACAACAAACTAGTCAAACCGGAATGCCCATACGCGAGTGAATGTCTAGTACTGAATTACAAACTGAATAAATTAGAAGTACTGCAAAGAAAAAAATATAAGGAAAATACTCGGTCCGCTGAGAACACAAGAAATCAACATGCAATAATGAAATATACGGAACACAGAAAACATAACAGAAACAATGCGGAAGGGGCGATTGACATTTTTTGGACATTTATATAGAATGGATGACAAGAGGTTAACTGAACAGATCTTCAAGTATCTCTGGAACAAGAAGTCAACAACAAACTGAAATAAAAAGTCACGTAAGATTTGGAAAGAAACAACTATGGGAGGAAGAAGCAACACACACACACACACACACACACACACACACACACACACACACACACACACACACACACACACACAGAGAGAGAGAGAGAGAGAGAGAGAGAGAGATTTGTGGAAATAAAGTGTTAAAATTGGAAGGATTTCAAGGTCGGGAGGGAAAGAAAACAGGCTCAAACTAGTTCTACGAGAGGAAAAGGAGGCAGAGTGAGCAGATGAAGGATTATAGGAGGAAGAAGAAGGAACAATAGAGGATGAAGGATTGAAATGGTCACGAGGTTCCAAGAAAACCGTAACGGAGAGAGATAATATCGTGTGGTTATTCCTAGCCTGGTGCAGCCCTTGTAAGGCAAACCCTCCATACAGGGTGGGTACCATCTGCTGTGTATGTCGAAACTGCGTGTTTTGTAGTGGAGTGTGTCGTATGTGATTTGCAGGAATGTGTATACAACAAAAACACTTAGTCCTCGAGCCAGGAAAAAATAACCATTTAAGGTTAAAATCTCCGACTCGGCCGGGAATCGAACCCGGAGCCTTTTGAAGCGATGGCAACAACGTTGACCATTCAGCTAAGAATCCGGGCTACAAGTGAAATGCTAATAGCATACAAGACGAATAAGTATTGTTAAAGCGACCTGAGATCGCGATAGAGTAATAATTATGACCATCCCCCGCCCACTCCGCGGTATAAAGCTCCCTTATTTCTGCATCCTGAATTCTCTCAGCTTCCTTAAAATGATTGATGAACTGTACAATATTTATTGACTTATTTTATATGGAGTGGGTCAGGCAACGAAGCCTGCTGTTATACCAACCCATCTTATATATGCTACATTGTATACAACTATAAAATCTAAAAGTTCTGAATTGCATATAATTAAAGACATGATACAGGCTTTTGGGCTTATGCCGTGTCAAGAAAATAAGGTGAAATTCTTTACGTTTCGCAGAGAGCTGTGCTCTGCGTCATCAGAAGAAAAATCTCGACGGTCCACGAGAAAGGCTTCTTAAACAATGAGCTTTTGTATTTAGACGTTATAATAGAAGTGGAAATGGTACGTCCATTCTTCACCAGATGGCTCCCCGGACGCGGTACAGCTACAGTGACTCTATATGTACAGTGTGGCCACGGCCAGTCCAGCCGCCATGTTTTAGCCAAGTACTCAATCAGCTGATAGATGAAGGAGAGTGATATTATTGTTATTATTTCAATAAAGAATAGACTAGGTCGATGTTTTAAGATGTTATTTGTTTTGCTTATAGGCCTATCAGTATTTGTTATATTCAGAGTCTGACTACCTGACGTATGACTTCAAAATTCAGAGTTATACGTGGTTTTGGCCCACAAGTCACAATGAAGAAGTTGGAAATTCTGTGTTGGTAGCTAGGCCTATCATAACATTTATATTATAAAATAGTATAGTCATTGTCTTGAATAATATATGTGATGACTGTTAAGTTAGCCTACATTTAATTTTTATCTGTTTGCTTTACGTCGCACCGACACAGATAGGTCTTATGGCGACGATGGGACAGGAAAGTCCTTGGAATGGGAAAGAAGCGGCCGCGGCCTTAATTAAGATACAGCCCCAGCATTTGCCTGGTGTGAAAATAGGAAACCACGGAAAACCATCTTCAGGGCTGCCGACAGTGGGGTTCGAACCCACTATCTCCCGGATGCAAGCTCACATCTGCGCGCCCCTAACTGCACGGCCAACTCGCCCGGTCATTTAAATTTAAAAAATTATAACTTACAATATATCAGGTTACATGGGTTTACATATCAGAATATACAACGCAGTATCATAAAACTGTTCATAGAAATGTACTTTTTATATATGACTTATCGGTATGTATGTAATCTGAACACGCGCAAAAGATAGAAAATAATATGACTAGTTAACGGATGGGTAGACAAAATTGTATTACCTAGCTCTAATTTTATGTTAACATAATATACTGTACCATTTTACTCGTGGTACTAATAGAAATAATAGCGAAAACCTGCTACTCTTTAGTGACGAAAACAAGCAACTGCCATGGTCCCTATGTTGTGTATAGTGCTCCTTTAATGATGGCCACGGTTTGATCCCCGCAACGAGGAATTAAATATAAGTATCACTATACAACATGCCTATCATTTGAGAAAATACTACTTGTTGCTCGGTAAAAACAATCATTTTTTCTGGTCCCGGTGTACTTGTATTCAGGACTCAATTATCGACCACCTGCTGTTCGATTTTCGTGATGTGCGACTAATTCTGTGCCCCGGTTCGGTTAGTACTGGTAGATATCTGCTGTATTTTAAACATTCTATTTGCTACTATCGGTTTTGCTAATGCATTGATATCACTGTTATCAATAGCTTCTTATTTTTCTACCGCTATTCCTACAACTGTGGGGTTGTGGGTGGGAACTGCGTCACACATGTGGATTTGGTCCTGTTTAACGGCCGGAAGCTATTCCTGACGCAAATCGTATATGGAGGGATGTAATCACTATTGCGTGTTTCTGTGGTGATTTTTAGTTGGTATGTTGTCTGAGTATGAAGGGGAGAGTGTTGGGACAAACGCAAACACACAGTCCCCAAGCCCGAGCTATTAAAATACCCCACCCGGCCGGGAATCAAACCCGGGACACTCTGATCCGAAGGGCAGTACACTGACCATTCAACCACGGTGTCAGACTGTTATTGTTATCATTATAATGTACGAGAAAACTCAACTTGATGCTAGGCGGCCCTTATAACCACGTCATTTAATAGATGAATAGCCATAAAAGTTTTAATTCGAGAATATATCAATCATAATACCTCATACGGTGAAAATGAATGAGACAGTGAATGATCGGGAGTGACCTTTCCTGCAAGTTTTGTTAAGTACAGTTTTCAGTTGAAACGTATGTTTTCGGGGATAGTTGAAAATTTGTGAAAAATAATATAATCGTGAAAATCTCTGTTATTTTCCTTACACGGTAAAATCGCACAAAACGTAAAATGTCGGAAATTATATTCTAAACAACTTTCTTAATGTACAGGTTTGCGATACGGCGAATATTAACGGAGAAATTTGACATTTACTGTCTTGGCCTTATAAAATTACTAACACATTTTGTTATTACTGTTACCATTATAATGCATGAAACAACTCTTCTCCTTGGTGGGAGCGTCTTATAACGTGCTGAAATAAAGCAATTGCCTAATTTCATTTTAAAAACCTTTCCTGATCTGTTTCTGCAACCATATGCATAATAGCCTTGCGTAATTTTCTTCGAAACTCAGGCCTCAGAAATACGTAAATTCGCACACATTTCTTAATAATGTTAGGGGATACCCGTGGAATGCAGAGGTGAAAGAAGGTACGGGCTGGAATTGGTCTATCCACAAAGCCGAGATATGAATTAATATTTCATTAAAGGTTATATTTTCGAAAAGAGCAAAACTTAACAATTTTCACATAGAATTTGAAAATTTAACAAGTAACAACAAGTCAACAAGTAACCGACACTCAGGTACAAGACCAGAAAAAGCCAAGATTTAGAGACAATTTAACAAGCTGGGCTTCAAGCCCCAAATTTTACATTTCTTGAGCTCTCAGCTCACAAACACATATTATCAAAGGGCAGAAATCCCCTAATTACATGGAGCACTTGCTCCCACTTAGCAATATCAAGCCTCCTAGAGGCACATTTACCACAAATAAAAGAGCTGACCCGCTCTCAATGTTCTTCATTTGCGTCCCCCACCCACAAGAGGTAGTGTGTTTGGTCCGCGAGTGGTATTTTATTTCCCTCAAGTCCGCCGGCAAGCCGCTTAGGACCACCCTATCCGCCACCTGGGACGCGCCACGTGGGAGTATCACCTCTCCCCCTTCTACGCCAGTGTAGTAGGTTCGTGGGCTCAAAATCTAGGAGTGGAGATCTGCACTCTGGTCAACCTAGCCAAGACGTCTTTGCTCCTTGCGCCGCGCAGTGCACCGGTGAGGTCATGGTTTATAACTATTATTTAAGTTTAATTTAATAATTAATTATATGTAGCCATTGATGCTTTCTCGGACCGTAATTATAGATAAGCCTTATGCCTAGTGAAAAATTAAGGTGAAATTCTTTACGGTTCGCAGAGTGGGAAAAACGAATTTGTGAGCCATCAAACATCCAGGTGGAGATGGACACGCTCAAAGTCACGTTCAAGGGTAATGGTTATAGCGATTTGCAGATTCATGGAGACCTGCATCCCAGAGAAAAGACCAAACAAAGCACACGGAAGAAATGAAGGGAACTGCCTACTTCTCTTACATTCACAACAACACAGATCGAATTGCCAAGATCCTCCGCAAACACAATATAAAAATCCGTGTTTGGCACCGCCGCTAAAATTGCTAACAGTCTGGGTAAAACCAAGCACAAATTGTCCCCACTTTGACATCCTGAGGTATACGAAATTCCCTGTACTTTTGGTAGTTTATACAACGGCCAAACATGCCGGTCCATTTGTATCTGTATCAAGGAACATGAACGTAATTTTCGTCTCAACCAGCCAGAAAAATCAGCAATAGCTGAGCAGGCTCTATTGTCGGGTCATGATATCATGTTCCAAGATGCTCGAGCTCTTACCCACACTAGACACTACAGGTCCAGGATTATACAGAAGTTGTAGAAATACATATAAATTCTAACACTTTCAACAGGGACACTGGCTACCAATTCAGTAATACGTGGTTGCCAGCCATTAAGGATTTACGTAGGTAGTTCCCTTCCCTGTCTTTTCACTATTGTTATTTCGTCTCGGTGTTTTCCAAATTCGTACGTTCCTCATCGCCAGATGTTCCATTCCAGGCTTGTGTCAATGTCAGATGGTGCGTACACATCTTACGTGACCCCCTTTGACTGATTCTGATGGCTCCGTCATCATCCGCTTCGAACGCTAGTGCTGTACCTACAGTGACTCTATATGTACAGTGTGGCCAACGGGCGTTTCATTCTGATTGGCTCCGCCATGTTTTAGCCAAATGTCCCGTCAGCTGATTTAAACGTATCTATTCAGCACAGGGAAAGATCACTCTTTGATGCAATTTCAGCGAAGTACAGGCTACCTGTTTTAACCTTAATACACCGAATTCTTATTAAACATGGAAAATGATTTAGTATTATTTGTACCGGCTGGTACACCTCTACGCCGCACATTTGAATTTTCCGCCTTAAGGTACTCCTCTACAGAAGAAACTGTGAACTTAAAACTGGATCTACTTAAACTTTTGCTCTGAAGATGCCACTGTGTTAATTTCGTCGTGTTTTTGTTTACTATTTATCAAGAAGTTTGGACATTGTCTCATAGATGTCTCCACTAAAAGACTTTGATCATGCACCCTGGTGCGAAGTGAGGGAACTTCCTTGAAGATATTTTGTACTCATAAGTTTTCTTATTACTAAATGTCGTTCTTTCATTTGTGGGTTGGCAATATTTATCTTTTCTCTCCGCTAGTTTTGAACTTAGCCAATCCAAAATTTCTGTAATTAATTTTTGACCAATCGTGTCTTTCTTCTTCGATTTTGACGTGTAACTGTAAGCTACCCAATAAACGCCTGTGGGTGTGTCTTAATTATTCATGAAAGGTCTCGAATCATCCCCGAGGGTATAAAAACTGCTGATTTTCCTGTCTCTCGGCCACATCATCAACATTTAACTTAGTGTATGGACGTGTAGCAGGAGGCGGGAAGCGCCTCTTTCTTCAGGCAGCAGTTCTTCAGTAAGGTAATGGCCGCTTAACATCTGTATTTCTTGCTAGCTCAGCAGTTTAACCCGCGAGGAAGGTCCTAAACCTTTACCAATGTAACCTATCACTTAAACATATAAAATTATGTAGAACATATATCTTCAACTGTAAATCGGGGATAGAGAGTGCTTTACCCTCTCGACCTCCCCTTCATTTTGATTTGAGGTGATTACGTTTTCGTAACCGTTATAGTCGGTAGGAAATTCCGTGAGGGTTTAGTTGCAGGTATGATGAGTTGCCGTAACCTGTCGTGCGTTAAACTGGGAAGGACGAGCCAAGAGGTTTCCGACCTTGTAGGCATACTGTTTGGAGGTGACAAGTATTTAAGATACGTTCTCAGATGTCTTGGTGTGTCTGTACGGAGGATGGTGTGGACAAGCGAGACCGAGTGAATATAACCACGGCAGCTGTTCAAGGCAGGGTGGTATATAACAATACCTGGGCATATTTAATATAAAACGGACGCATGTATTATAAGCTCGCTGAAGTTTAGCGTTAAGTGTGGTGTTTAGATTGTTGTGTATTACGTTACCATAATCAAAGATGGTGGGAGGCAGTGAGAAGAAGGGATAGAACATCAGATCTTACTGGACCATGTGATATGGTAGATGGAGGGAGATTTTATCTATATACTTCAACGACAAGAACTCGTTAGTGTCTTGGCGTCTGTTGGTCATGATAATAGAGGAAGAATATCTTCCTCGTCGATCTTATTATATTAGAGAAGACAGTGCAGATACCAAGAAGATGTTCTCCGTTTAGCTTACAAGTTCACTTCACATCTCAGTAGAGCACTACTCAAAGATACTCTCATTGAGAACTGGCTATCTCAATGACGAGAGATATAGTTAGCGAGAGACCGGTTTTAACTTGTCTCGAAAATTAGTTATTTTTGTTATATCTTTAGTTACGCTACATTTATTTAATACGGAATAATACGAGTGTATTATCTCAATGAATGCAACTCAAGGTGGTTTTGATTTTGAAATTAGGGCTCATTACCACATTATGTAATGAATATTATAGGAAGTGTTAAGGCCAGGGATGTCGTTGTCCAATTAGTGGGCAATGCATGAATCGGATCTAGGACTGGTACTTACTCCGAGCGATGACGAAGGCAATACGAGAGAACCAGAAAAAAACAGCTCCTTCATCGAACGTGTCCATATACCGTAATCTACAAATGGTGAGCTAATGGCATAAATTACTGCAAGTCCCCGCGTAACAGTTCATTTCATTTCATTCAATTTTTCTTTTGTTTCCGTAAGTTCAGTTTTCGTAAATACGCCTTTACGTCTATCATCCCAATAAATCGTTATTTTAATTGGTACTTTCATAAATTCTTTTTAATAGTCCTTAGTTTCCTAGTTAGTGTGTACATTTTGGTTAGTGTTCCTCCACCTCACCCTTGAGAGAATTTAGAGTATGTCTATCTATTATTATTCACTCCCAATTACCGGGCGAGTTGGCCGTGCGCGTAGAGGCGCGCGGCTGTGAGCTTGCATCCGGGAGATAGTAGGCTCGAATCCCACTATCGGAAGCCCTGAAAATGGTTTTCCGTGGTTTCCCATTTTCACACTAGGCAAATGCTGGGGCTGTACCTTAATTAAGGGCACGGACGCTTCCTTCCAACTCCTAGGCCTTTCATATCCCATCGTCGCCATGAGACGTATCTGTGTCGGTGTGACGTAAAGCCCCTAGAAAAAAAACCTCCCAATTATTATCTTTAAGCCATTTGCTTGAAGGCTGGCGCCCAAGAGGTACTGTTTATGGAGAGTGAAGAGCGAGTATTTATTTATATTACAATTAAAGTTACCCGGCACGTCACAACTGTAGGACCAAAACTGGTCCACTGTTTAGGAGAGAGAAATTTCTCCACGAAAGAGCTGAAGCGACAACCACTCCAGAACTCGGCGAGCAAGTCGTCATTTTGGTATTGTTCTACATTACACTGCAAAGGCAAGTCTTACGGCGACGATGTGATAGGAAAATGCTGGGTTTAGGAAGGAAACGACCATGGATTTAATTAAGGTACAGTCTGGTATCATAATGAGGAACCAAAGAAAATCTTCAGGGCTGCCAACAGTAGGGGGTTCATGCCCACCATCTCAATAATTCAGTCTAACAGCTACGTGCTACTACGTACCGCTACGCAAATAGCGTATCCAACTCTCTCAGTAAGCGAGGTATACCCCTACTGAAGGAGTGGGACAATAATACGAACTAGTATCAGGACTCAAGCAGTAGCAGCCGGCCCTTAAGGACTCCCGGACGGCGTGCTTCCTAGCGAACGAAAAGCTTCTTTTATTTTCTCTCGACATTCGAAGTCCAATATTGGACTCGAAGAAAATTACGTTTCATTGTAAAACTGTAATTTCTCATCAATAAAGAAGACTGTTTGGCAATATCAAGCAGGTGACCGACTTTCAACGCGCACTTCACTGGTAAATATTTTCAATTTTTAAAGTAAGGCACGGAATATCGAGCTTCCGTCCGAGTATGTAGTGTTGTGGAGAGGGTTGAGATGTAAGGGGAAATCGCACAGTTGGACGGTTTTTGGGGGGGAAGGGGAAGGAAAGATGTAGGAAGAGGCTTTCACGTGGAGCGCGTTCGTAGCAGTGAAGCAGTAAATATGTCCTCACAAACCCCTATACGAGCATGCGCTAGCCAAATGACCATGGTTGCATACAATAAAATTAAACAATAATGTATGACCTTGTTTAAATTTAAGAATGCATGTAAAAATAATTATATTGACATGTAAATTTTGAGACCAGAAATTTTGATTCAAATTGGGCCTCTGGCTTACATCCCGCGTTTTGTGAGGGCTGGCAGCAGTGAATTAGTTTTCGCACGGAAGACTTGAATGAGTGCAATGGTACTGGTCAGTAGCAAAGAAGGTTTTGAGGGAAAATGTACTGTGGCCGAAATCGCCCACCCCCCTTCCCCCGACCTGTGGGTCCACCGGCCGCCACTGAACACGAAAACTAAATATCCCCAAGTGTTGTAAGCAGGGATGACTTCTTCAGATCTGGAAAGGGATCACCGCAGTACGAAACTCTGCACGAAATCATAATACCCCAGTAGATAAAGTCTAGTAACACAAACTAGAAATAACGTTTGCATCAAAAACTTGGGCCATCCACGGATGATTGTATAATTCTGTCATATTTTCGCACTCATTCTACCTCTGGGTTTAGTGATGTTAGTTTATCATCTCTTCTGGTTCCTTTCCACATTCCGCGTACAATACCGTTGTCCGCAGTGAACAATACTAGGATTCCATCTATTGGGCTCTTTTTGGACCACAATGTCCAACTCGTTGTCATTTTAATTTGGAAACACTCTTCACAACCGAGTAAGCCGGCCCCGTGGTGTAGGGGTAGCGTGCCTCCCTCTCACCGGAGGCCTCGGTTTCGATTCCCGGCCAGGTCAGGGATTTTTCTCTCGACGTGAGGGCTGGCTCGAGGTCCACTCAGCCTACGTGATTAGAATTGAGGAGCTATATGACAGATGGCGGCCCCGGTCTCGAAAGCCCAGAATAACGACCGAGAGGATGCGTCGTGCTGACCACATGGCCCCTCGTAATCTGCAGGCCTTCGTGCTCAACAGCGGTTGCTGGGCAGGCCAAAGCCCTTTAAAGGGCGTTAAGTGCCGTAGGGGTGTCAGCATTTGAATTTCGAGTCAGTCACACACCAGAAGTCATCTGAATATTAGCACAGTACCGACAGAAAACAGAAAATGACGATGGTATTGACCTAGTTGGAATTATCTTTAAGAGAACTCACTGCCCAGAACGGTTCTCATCTCTACCCTTCCGACTTCCAATCCGGATAACTAGTTCATAACTTTGAACTTCCTTACACTTGTGGTGTAATTCAATCTGCTGAAATCGATGCTTGTTGGAAAATGGGTCATCACGAGCCAATCTCATTTACCTCGGTGGTGTACGATAAAATACTTAGTTCATTAACCAAATGTCACAGCGCACATTAACTGAATTTACAGTCTAAACATCAGGTGTCCCATCTGGGCATGGAACATGGCTTAATTTGCAAACGACCATCATCAGAATTTTATTACTTGAAGTTGGAAATTGGTTCATGAACTAATACCCTAATGTTTACCATTTGACGTGTTTTTGATTGAGTCGTATGTGTAGCTCAAAAGCAACATGAGGGGAATAAAATCAGATTGACAATTAAAATCAACAGTAAATATGAATTATAACACTGAAATACACAGGCGACTAAGGAACATGAACTCATCCCTATTTAGTTATGAATTTCAAACTAAACCATTACATTCGTCGTCATATTCATAAAGCATTACGTATCCTTTGTTGGGTGTTCGTCTGAGAAGCCCTGAGAAACATATATTGCACATGTTATTGTTGTTTGAGTCATCAGTCCGTTGACTGGTTTGATGCAGCTTCCATGCCACCCATCTTTTGCTAACCTTTCCATTTCTACGTAACTATTGCATGTTACATCTGCTCTAATCTACTTGTCATATCCATACTTTGGTCTAAACCTACCGTTCTTACCGCCTACACTTCCTTCAGAAACCAACACGCCAAGTTCCGGTTGTCTTAAGATATGTCTTATCACTATATCCCTTCTTCTCGTCAAATTTAGCCAAATCGATCTCCTCTCACCAATTCGAGTCAGTATCTCTTCATTCTTGATTCGATCTATCCATCTCACCGTCAGCATTTTTCTGTAACACCACATTTCAAGAGCTTCTATTCTCTTTCCTTCTGAGCTAGTTATCATCCATGCTTCAATTCCATACCATGCCACGCTCCAGATGAAAGTCTTCAGAAACATCTTTCTAATTCCTACATCAATGTTTGAAGTGAGCAAATTCTTTTCTTAAGAAAGCTCTTCCTTGCTTGTGCTAGTCGGCATTTTATGTCCTCTACCTTTTCTGCCATCGTCAGTTATTTTACTACCCAAGTTACAATATTCATCTACATTTTTAAGACTTCATTTCCTAATCTAGTATTTCCTGCATCACCTGCCTTCGTTCGACTGCACTCCATTACATTTGTTTTGGAGTTATTTATTTTCATCTTGTCCTCCTTACCCAAGACTTCATCCATACCATTCAGCAGCTTCTCTAGATCATTTTTAGTCTCAGATAACAATATCATCGGCGAATCTCGAGGTTTTGATTTCCTCTCCTTGGGTTTTGATTCCCTTTCCAAATTCCTCTTTGATTTCCTTTACTGTCTGTTCTATGTAAATATTGTCTCACTCCTTTCCGGATTGCTGCTTCTTCCTCAAAGCCCTCGATTCTTATCACTGCAGACTGATTTTTATACAGATTGTAGATAATTCTTCGTTCTCGGTATCTGATCCCAGTCACCTTCAGAATCGTAAATAGCCTTGTCCAATAAATATTATCGAAAGCCTTTTCTAGATCTACGAACGCCATATAAGTGAGCTTGTCCTTCTAAATCCGATCCTCTAAGTTCAGACGCAAAGTCAGGATTGCTTCACGTGTTCCAACATTACTTCTGAAGCCAAATTGATCTTCTCGCAACTCAGCTGCAACTTGTCTTTCCATTCTTCTGTAAATAATACGTGTTAAAACTTTGCAGGCATGAATAACTAAACTAATGGTGCGGTAGTTTTCATACTTATCAGCACCGGCGTTCTTGGGAATAGGTATAACAACATTCTGCCGAAAATCGCATGGCACTTCTTCTGTCTCATACATCTTACACATTAAATAGAATAACCTTGCAATGCTGGTTTCTCCTGAGGCAGTCAGTAATTCATAGGGAATGCCATCAATTCCCGGTGCCTTGTTCCTATTTAGGTCTCTCACAACTCTGTGAAACTCTGACCTCAAAATTGGGTCTTCCATTTCATCAGCATCATCAGCCTCTTCTTGTTCCAGAACCCTTTCATCTACTTCTTTACCTTGATACAACTGTTTCTGCCATCTTTTTGCATTCTCTTCTTTCCCCAGAAGTGTCTTTCCATCTGATCTCTTAACATTCATACACTAGATTTCCTTTCTCCAAAGGTTTCCTTGATGTTCCTGTATGCAGGATCTATCTTTCCTAGGACCATCAGCCTTCGAGATCCTTGCACTTCTCCTTCAGCCATTTTTCCTTAGCTACCTTGCACTTTCTATCAACTCCATTCTTCAATCGCTCGTATTCTTTTCTACCCTCTTCATTTCTAGCATTCTTGTATTTTCGCCGTTCAACAATCAGGTCTAGTATCTCCTGAGTTATCCACTGATTCTTAGTTGATCTTTTCTTCCTTCCTCACATTTTTCAGCAGCCCTACTTACTTCATTTTCCATGACTATCCACTCTTCCTCTATTGTGTTTCCTTCAGCCATTTCATTTAGTACTTGCGCAACATGTTCGTTGAAACAATCCCTCACGCACTTTTCTTTCAACTTGTCTATATTCCATCCTCTTGCATTCCTTCAATTTCTTCAACTTCAGATGGCATTTCATGACAAACAAGTTGTGGTCACCGAGCTCGATAGCTGCAGTCGCTTAAGTGCGGCAAGTATCCAGTATTCAGGAGATAGTAGGTTCGAACCCCACTGTCGGCAGCCTTGAAAATGGTTTTTCGTGGTTTCCCATTTTCACACCAGGCAAATGCTGGGGTTGTACCTTAATTACGGCCACGGCCGCTTCCTTACCACTCCCAGCCCTTCCTTGTACCATCGTCGATATAAGACCTATCTGTGTCGCCGCTACGTAAAGCAACTAGCAAAAAAAAAGTTGTGGTCAGAGTCCACATCTGCTCCGGTGAAAGTTTTTCAATCCAGCACCCGGTTTCTGAACCTCTGCCTAATCACAATGAAGTATATTTGATACCTTCCAGTTTCTCCAGGTCTCTTCCAAGTATACAACCGTCCTTTGTGGTGTTTTAACCAAGTATTGGCAAGGACTAAATTATGATCAGTGCAGATTTCAACCAGCCGACTTCCTCTTTCGTTCCTTTGTCCCAAACCGAATTCTGCTACTGTATTACCTGCTTTTCCTTGGCCTACCACTGCATTCCAGTCTCCCATCACAATGAGATTCTCGTCACCTTTTACTTATTGTATTGAATCTTCAATCTCTTTATATAATCTTTCGATTACCTCATCATCCGCTGAACTAGTAGGCATATAGACCTGCACTGTTGTGGTGGGCATTGATTTGGTGTATACCTTGACGACAATAATTCTTTCACTATGCTGGTCGTAGTAGCTTACCCGATTCCCTATTTTCTTATATATTAAACCAACTCCTGCATTTTCCCTGTTTGATTTTGCGTTGATGATTCGGTTGTCGTGTGACCAAAAATCCTGTTCTTCCCGACAACGTACTAAACTTATACGAACTACGTCTAACAATCTATCCATCTCTATTTTCAGATTCTCTAACCTACCACACGATTCAAACTTCTTAACATTCCACGCTTCGACTGGCAGAATGTCAATATCCATCTTCCTGATGATCGCCCCCTCTCATGTAATGCCCTCCCGGAGATCCGAATGGGGGACTAGTTTACCTCCAGAATATTTTACCAGGGAGAAAGCAATCATCAGTACATCATTCACACAGAGAGAGCTGCATGTCCTCGGTAGTTAGTTACGGATGTAGTTTCCCGTTGCTTTCAGCTGTGTAGCAATAACAACACAGCTAACCTATGTTGAGTATTATTACAAGGCTATATCAGTTAATCATGTAGACTGCCACTCTTCCAGCTTCCGAAGACTTCTACCCCCTTTCGATGAACTATTAGTTAGTATGGTCTCTCAATAGATACCCATTCGATATGGTTGCACCTGCGGCTAGGCTATCTACTTCATTGGGAGACGCAAGCCACCCCATCGTAGCAAGGTTACATGGTTCGCAGGGGAAGATATATTGTAGAATTATATGTGCAATATGTTAATCTATTGGTGACATTATAATTGAGAAAATTAAATACGAATATTCAACAGGAAATATGGTGTACATTATATAAACTAAACCTGTGTAAAACGAAGCATGTCGTTACCGACTTTTCTTACAAGCAGCTCAGCTCTAGATTTTTTCAGTCTTTCAATAGGTATACGACTTTCCTAACTGTATTGTATACGACACATAGATTAATCCTCTTTCCGTGACTTATGGGTTCGTTCTGGTATACGCCACACTAAAGATTCGACCGTATGTGTTATTTATGAGTTCCTGACTCAGTCTCCTGAGGCATGGTGTGATAATAATAATAATAATAATAATAATAATAATAATAATAATAATTGTACCGGGAGGTACACCTCTACGTCGCACATTTAAATCTTAAGCCTAAAAGAACTCTTCTACAGGAGAAACACTGAACTTGAAACTAGACCTATTTAAACCTTTACTCAGAAGATGTCACTACCGTAATTTTTTTATTGTGAAGTTTCCAGTACTGTGTGAATTTCAACTTGTTTTGTTTTCCGTTCATCAAGAAGTTTGGACACTCTCTCATAGATGTCACGGCTAGAAAACTATAATCATGCACCCTGGTGTGAAGTGAAAGAACTGTTTGAAGAAGTTTTGTATTCATAAGTTATATTTTTTACTAAATTATGTTCATTCATTTTTGGGTTGGCAATATTGATCTTTCTTGCCGCCAGTTTTGAATTTAGCCAATCACAAATTTCTGTAATTATATTTCAGCCTATCGCAGGCTTCTTCTTCGATTTTGTGTGTAACTTTTATATCCACTAATAAAAGCCTTGATTATTCATGAAAGGTCTCGAACCTTACCCGAGGGTTTATAAACTGCGGATTTTCACGTCTCTTGGCCATTTGATCAACATCTAAGTAAGTGTGTGTGTGTGTGTGTGTGTGTGTGTGTGTGTGTCAAGCAGGAGGCGGGAGGCGCCTCTTTCATCAGGCAGCAGTTCTTCAGCGATGTAATGGCCAGTTAATATCTTTATTTCTTGCTAGCTCCGCAGTTTAACCTGAGGGAAAGGTTCGAAACTTTAACCATGTAACCTACTTTTCTACAAATGTAATTTTCTGCCGGCTTATGTAAAAACTTAATAAAATCTTTAACTGCTAATTGGGGATAGAGAGTGATGCACCCTCTCGAGGTCCCCTTCATTTTGGTTACGTTTTGTAACTGATTTTCTTCCTTTCCGTAATGTCTTAAATTTCTTTCTTATACGAGTCACCTCCATAGTTTGGGAATATCCCCTGTTTCATCTGCCTAGTGCCTTTTAGGTTTTAAGAATGCATATTTAGGAGTGCAAGTTCACGCCTCCGTTCAATTTGTGTTTTGGGCCATTTACTTAACCTGGTCTTTTCCGCTACGGCCCAATAGGTTGGGTACTAGATACCCCTGTTTCAATTTGGAAGTTGTGCCTTGATGGCAAATGATTGTAATTTTCTGATATCGCCTTGAATAGGCTGGGAAAACGGAGAGCACGTTAGTTTTTTTCTTTAGTACTGCTAAAGTGCCTCTAGAAGGCTTTATATTGTAAATTACGGAGCAAGTGCTCCAGGTAGTAAGGGATTTCTGCCCTTTTGTAAATTTATGCTCTTCGGTAAAGTTGGAGCTGGAAGCTCAGAAATTGTAAAACTAGGGCCTTATAGTCCAAGTGTGTTAAAGTGCTGAAGTGTTGAAATCTTGATTTTTTTCCTAAGTCTTCTTTCTAAATTACAATTCCATCGTTATCTCACTAAGTGAATAGTTGTTAAAGTTTTGTTGTTGATTGTTGAAATCAGAAAAATATAACCTTTGTATAAGTTTTAAATTAACTCTGATTTTGTAGTTAGACCCATACACCCCGGCATCTTCTTTCACCCCTGCTGGTCCACAGGTAACCCCGTAATATTAATAATAATAATAATAATAATAATAATAATAATAATAATAATAATAATAATAATAATAATAATAATAATAATAATAATATGTTTTGTTTTCTGTACGTAAAATTTCTAAGGAAATCCGTTCGTAAAACATACAATGTACTTGAATCTCATCTCATCTCATCCCCGACTCCTTATCAGGAAAGGAGGCTCACGGGTAGACATAAATAAACGGTAATGATAGTAACAAGAAGAAGAAGAAGAAGAAGAAGAAGAACATCTATTCGAGTTGTGTAATTGACATTTTTTCTTTAAAGAAGGTTTCAATATGGGACAATTGTACAAGAAAATACTGCTTTTGTAGTAAGTTGGACTTGCAATAAGGATTACTGTCTTGAAGAATCAGACATTAGTAAATAGAAATGGAGTCTTTTTCGATATAAACACTAAATAGCAATGTTATTAAAAGTACATAAAACAATACTTTACACATTTAAGTTCTAGCCCAGTCTTCAGTCATCCGTTACAATAACCTTCGGTGTTTTGGACCACGTACTTGAAGTCGGTTTCCACACGAATTTTGTGAAGTTACAACAATCCATTACATATTCTAAAGGAATAAGACTCATTGATGTTTTACAACATAATTTTCAACGTCAATAAAAAAATACACAGCCTGTTTCCAGTCATTCGAACGGATCAGGAATTTAATGAATGAAGCCCAATCTAGCGGCGAGGATAGGAATTGTGCCGACTGCCGATGCCTGTCGCACTCTGAGGCAATGATTAATGACTGGCAGATGGAAAGGAATGATTCTCGAATGAAAGATGAAAGGGAACACCAGAGTACTGTACACGGAGAAAACGTGTCCCGCTTCCACTATGTCCAGCACAAATCTCACATGCAGTGAGCGGGATTTGAATCACGAAACCCAGTTAAGAGGCGCCTGCGCGCTGCAACCTGAGCCACAGAGCTCTAACACCAATATCTACATTTTCTTATTTTAAATTGTAAAATGTGTCTTCTTACTTTTCTTACTTGGAATGATCAATCATTTCTTCTATTGCATCCTCAATGCCATTTTCAGTTCGAATAGTTTGTGGTATTCGTGGCATATTTATTAATAAATGAATAACATGAGAACACTCCGATATAATTTTCTTCGAAGTCTTCTTTCTTCTAGTGGCTTTACGTTGCAACTGCGTGACAGATCGTGAAGAGCCGTGCTGAGTGGCTCGGATGATTGAGGCCCTGACCTTCTGACCTCAACTTGGCAGGTTCAATCCTGGCTCAGTCCGGTGATATTTGAAGGAGCTTCAGCCTCGTGTCGGTGGATTTACTGGCACGGAAGTGAGCTCCTGCAGGACTAAATTCCAGTACTCCGGCTTCTCTAAAAACCGTAAAAATAGAAGAAAAATAGAAAAATAGAAGAAAGCCCGTGATGTCGTCCGAAGAAGAATCAATTAATCATTATTTATCTGCTTTTAGGCCTATTGCCCAGTAGGCAAATTCCCAATCCATTTTTTCCCAGTCTTTTCTGAAACGATTTTAAGGGCTCGAAAATTTCTGTGGCTTGGTTCCAAAAGGGTCAATGCCATTTTTTATCGAAATTGAGATATTAACTGATACAAACGCGTTTTATCCAGGGCTAATGTCTCTGTTAAGTACTAAACGAACAGTTAACGTTTAATTAAATAAGCCCTTGCCAATAATGTTAGATTACCAATAAAGATTAGAGACCTGGTGATTTTTTAACAATACAATAGAAAAAAATTAGCGTTTAATAAGGTGACTTCCACAAAGAAAGTATAAAGTTATTTAAAGTTAGTTATTGAAACAAATAATTGGAAAGGTATAAGTAAAACTTAAAATGCTCTTAGCTCAAAAACAGGTCTTTGGACATTGGCCCTTTTAGAACCAAGTCACAGATTTACCGAATATTTTCCTTATCCCCCAATCCATAACTAATCCCATAAAAACATATTTCATTTTTCCTCTTGAACTCTAGCATTAAAAGCCAGATTGATGTTTAACTGTCTACTAATATTATTCCAGGTCATCTCTCCACTGGAGGCTCGGAACATATTGCTTGTTCGAGCAGCTTGTCCCCTTACTCACGTCCTCTTAGCCCAACGACTGAAATATTCTGAAATTAAATTAAATGGCGTACGGATTTTAGTGCCGGGAGTATCCGAGGACAAGTTCGCCTCGCCAGGTGCAGGTATTTTGACTTGACTCCCGCAGGTGACCTGCGCGTCGTGATCAGGATGAAATGATGATGAAATCGACACTTACACGAAGACTCCTTGCCAGCGAAATTAAACGACGATGGTTAAAATTCCCGACGTTGCCTGGAATCGAACCAAAGGCCAGCACGCTAAACTGAAACATTCTAATAACGCTACTCTTGCGTCGGAAATCACTCAGAGCGAAGAGAGGTATTCCCTTGTCAGAGGAAAACATCTACACCAGGTGAGGTTGCTACAGGTGCTACAATAGTAGGCAATACTAACAGTTGATCAAGCGTAGTGGTAAGTAGCTTTGTTCGATGGAAGAAGAATACATTTAAGAAATGAAGTAAATCGAAATTGATATTGGCCAGAACGATAGTACACGAAAAGGAAGGATGTACCTTTTAAAAATGCCCCTGCTGACGAACGTAACACTTTGACTAGTTCATTGTCACATTAACAGGGAGAAGTAAGGTTTCCCTTGTTCCGTGACAATTCCAGCTTGACTTTCATTATCGGCCGTCAAAATCCCCTGCAGTCTCGTCTACGAACAATTCCTGCCATCTGTGGATCCATTAAAGTGGAGAAGTAAGGCACTGAAACGGTGTAGCTGTGCAGCTGTTACACTGCTGCCACCGTACTACAAATGGAATTCATGAAACCGCAGAACAAGCTGAAGTAACTTCTCAAGCACTCATTAATAAGTAGGATAAGACAAAAGTTCTTGAATGATTGTTCGGAAGTATCCAAAAGGAAGTAAATTTTATTTTACATAACTTTCGTACCTACCTTTGACCGGTCGGTCATGTAGATAATTCAATAAATATAAAACAATATGATCAGTGGCGTAACTATAGGGTGGGTAGAGTAACCAAAGTTCATGAGACCATTAGCCGAAGGGGTACACTTAGTCAGTGATTATATATATGTTGCTATAATAATTTCGTGTGGCTATTACTAGCCGATTGCAGCCCTTGTAAGGCAGACCCTCCGATGAGGGTGGGCGGCATCTGCCATGTATAGGTAACTGCGTGTTATTGTGGTGGAGGATAGTGTTATGTGTGGTGTGTGAGTTGCAGGGATGTTGGGGACATCACAAACACCCAGCCCCCGGGACATTGGAATTAACCAATTAAGGTTAAAATCCCCGACCCGGCCGGGAATCGAACCCGGGACCCTCGGAACCGAAGGCCAGTACGCTGACCATTCAGCCAACGAGTCGGACTATATGTTGCTAAAAGCCATTATTAACTCGCGAGAAGTCGTGCCCGTTTTAGAACGCGAAAGGTGCCGCGAAAGCCAAATGCTCACACTTAATATTTTAATGAGCTGCTATTTTCAATTTTGCAGTGAATGCTCTGATAAAAATATAAATAAGTACCCTGTTTAACTGCCTTTCAACTAGTACTAACATAATAATTACCCCCAGTAAAAATACTTTCTCAATGGAAAAAAGCTAATGAATTTTTGGCAAAATCTGGTAAAATTGCGTGAGCAAATTGCCTCAACTTTTGCATTTGTAGATTTCAATAAATGATTTTTGTCACAATCTATATAAATAAAATTGTAGGGGGTCCGCTGTCTGTAATTTCTTCTGTTTTGCCAATTTCAGATATTTATCCGTTTTAGGTCAACTCAAGACCGAATCGGTGGTTTTTACGTTTCGTGTCTGTTTGTTTGTCTGTTTGTTTGTTTGTCTGTCTGTTTGTCTGTTTGTCTGTTCCACCATCACGTCGAAACGGCTGGATAGATCTCAACCAAACTTCATATTTAGGGTATACTCATCCCGGGGAAGGTTTCGATATGCATATCGTTTTAAAATCTTTGAATACACGGGGGGTTTATAGGAAAACCAGAATGGTTTTTCCACCATCACGTCGAAACGGCTGGATAGATCTCAACCAAACTTCATATTTAGAGTATACTCATCCCGGGAAAGGTTTCGATATGCATATCATTTTAAAATATTTGAATACACGGGGGATTATAAGAAAACCAGAATGGTTTTTCCACCATCACGTCGAAACGGCTGGATAGATCTGAACGAAACTTCATATTTAGAGTATACTCATCCCGGGGAAGGATGTGATATGCATATTATTTTAAAATCCTTGAATAGACGGGGGGTTTATAGGAAAACCAGAATGGTTTTCCTCCATTTTCTCTTATACTATTGATTTTCTGTAAACTTAGTTTACCGTACGTGAAACGTTTCTTCATTATAAACAACTTTCGTTATGTTCATAATTTACCTTACTCTTCACATGACGGAGAAATTTACAATTTTCCGCTGGTATCATGCTCTGCATTGAGTGACCGACAGACCGACAACGAACCTACAGGTTACCATGGCAACGTCTCTGACTGCATGCCAGCAGGGAAGTAACGTATTGCCATTTTCCTCATCATGCTTTTAAATTCGTGGTTGTTCCTTTGGTAGAAGGCAAGAGAGGCGTCAATCGGCCTATCTGCGGGATATTGGCGGAATATCGTTGGATGTTATAACCGCCCTCGAATAGATTAAGTAATAACACCATTAGTCATCTTCTTATTATTTGTTTACCTAAGAATCACTGGACCTAAATTTCTCCTCTGTTACCGCTTTATTATATCCATAACTCACATTAGCATAATTTATTGAGGGGCATTTGATTTTCCAATACATTCACTTGGCATTTACATATTTGTCGTTATCCGGCTGTCCTCAGTTATAATCCATTTTCTATTACTTTCAACTTTCTTAACTGTATTATTTTCTTCCTTAATTACGCCGTATGTACGCGTGTGCTACAAACTACTGGATGTATTTCCACCAAGACTCACATTTAGAATACACCTGTCCTTGATAGGTTTTGGGCAAATATTGTTTCTAAATCTCTGAACTGACTGGGGGTTTATACGAAACCGAAACAGTGATTTTGCACTTCCACAAAATATACACAACCAACGTTAATTTAAATCTACCTACCTTGGTAGAAATTAATTTCTAAACCTTTTTCCTCATGTGCATCATTTCGATACGAGGATTAATAAGGGAGATATCATTAACGGACCGTTTTTCTGTACAAGTCCCATCGGACTTAACTCACGAGCGGGTGCGTGTAAAGCGTATTCCTTACAACTTGAAAACTACTGAAGACATTCGAACCAAACTTTGTATTTAGCATCCACCTGTCCAAAGGTAGGTTTTAAACTTAAATAACATTTCATGTTCCGGAATGGACTGGCGGTTTATAGGGAACCGAAATGGTGATTTTACTCTTCCACAATATATACAGAACAAGACCAACCTGACGAACTCGACCAAATGTGATAGAATTCCACCTCTAAACCCTTTTTTTCATATGCATTTTTTCGTCAGTAGGATTAATAAGGGAGATATCATGAATGGTCACTTTTGCATGTTAAGTCCAGCGCACATAACCCGAAGGGTGTTTTACATGGAGCAGATTCCTTATCTATATAAATCAAATCGTAACGACTGTGTGCCTCTACACTGACTATTTTAGCGAAATTTTCGTACAGCTTTCCGTTTAAGGGGTAATAATGATCATCTCCATAATTTTTGGTTTAGTTTCCTGAAAGTCCTAATTTTTACCCGCCTCGCCCAAAATCCAGATTGTGGCATAATCTGCCAGAAGAAAAAGAAGATAATTGAAATTTGAAAAAATTATACGTTTTAGCCTGTAACGAACGGAAAACATCCTAGATTATTACATTTTTTACTTTTTATCCCCGAAGAATATCGAAATATGCAGGCAATTTTAATGATGGTGCAGACCTTCGGAAATTCCTATCACATAACGGATTGCACAATCTCCGTTCAATTTGGAATGGTCTACAACCTTGGTCTTATGACTTTTTGCCGTATCTGTATCCCTTTTACGCTTGATTTTTCTCTATTAATCGATGTTAAGTCAGTTTGGAATTTTCACAAGCATAATTCATACTTTCGATTACTTATATGAAATACAGAATCATCAAACTCTTCACGAAAATTGGCCCACCCAGTAGCCATCTGTGAGCCACATTCTATGTATGTAGCTGTCACATAATTATCCGAAAAGTAATGTAATGTGAGATAATCTTACAAAAACGTTACCCTGTTCCACGTTTCTAACTCAATCTGACCCTAGAATAGATGACATATCATAGGACCAGCCATTTAGGGCACTAAATCCGGCGTGTCTTATAGTATAATTCTTTGTCGATATGACGTACGTTTAGTAGCAGTTAATCTGTAAATGAAGGTCTTCAATATTGTAAACACGCATATACTTTCGTATGTCGATCTATATATATTCACTGATGTCGATTTGTAGCGATCGAGAAAGGGTGGGTCTGCTAATGTAATGAGTACTCCCCACACCGACTTTGACTGGCTGTATGAAAGGGCCCTTCTCCAACTCCTGTGTAACTGTCATTAGTAAGGAAGGTCTACAATTGTAATGAATAGTTCGCTTCTCGATTTGACTTGCAGAAGGCAAGTGAGCATGCAGTTTTGTGTAAAACTTCCCTACCCGATTGTGTTTGGCAGAAGGCAAGGGTGCCCGCCATTATAAAGAGATGTCCTCATCTAAAATGTGACTGGCATTAGGCATAGTGGCCTGCTATTTTGATGGAAACTCACCAACTTGGTGTGACTGGCAGTAAGCTGGCTGGCAGTAGGAAAATCGGCCTGACATTATAATGATAACGGCACAACTCAATTTTTAATGGTGGTAGGGAATTTGCCTGCCATTATAAGAAAATCTCCTCGACTGTAATCTGTTTGGGAGTAGGAAATGGGGCCTGCCATTGTAACGAACACTCCCAACTTGATTGTGACCGCGCAGTAGGCAATGGGGCCTCCAATTATAATGTAAACTTCCCAACTCGATTGTGAATGGCAGTAGGCAAGTGAGCCTGCCGTTATATCACAAATCCGTAACAAACACTTTACATTGGAAACAACGTATGGGGACATCCCCATGCTCTTTCTCGGATAACGCTAAGAGACATGCAATTTTAAAACAATCTTATTTACTGCATGTACACTGTTTACTTCGATATTCGAATACAATGTTGAACACCGTAGCGAAGCACGGCTACATTTGCTAGTTCAAGATAAAACTACAGCACCACACTTCACTGAAAGACACCATACACCTCATCAATTTTAATTAAGAAATTTTTCTTGGAAATGCCGTCATGTAAGAATGCACTACGCGAGGGTTCGCACGAAGGCAATTTGCCGCGGCAGATGCGAGAGTGAAAGAAAACTTAACTACTCCGGAACGCAGCAGGCAATACACTGACGATAATCAACGTCAGGCGAGAGAGGGGGAGGGAAGGGTTGAAACGAGCGCCCTAAGCCCTACAGCGGCTAGCAACGAAATTATTTACAAATATTTGAAAATTGCGGCAAATTGCCGCGGGCGCCACCTTCCGCGTGTTAAGATGACATGCACTAATCGCGTAATTGTATTAATTTCTTTAACATACAGGGTGTCCCAGGAGTAATGGTTAATATTCAAGGATATGACAGGAACCATCATTTGAAGCAAAAACTTCATATCGACATATGCCCTTTTCCGAGTGATTTCTGAGATAGAACACATTTACTGTACTTTTCTGTTGGGGGGGGGGGGAGGCTAGTGGTGCGCATGTATGTGTCTTACCCACCCAAACTTTTTGATGTTTTGAAATGAGTATTAGATTTTCGCATGCAATTTTCGTCGTACACAACGTGTAGAAAGTCACCGTGTGCTGGTAGAAGGACTCTTTTTTTTTTTTTTTTTTTGCCAAGGGCTTTACGTCGCACCGACACAGATAGGTCTTATGGCGACGATGGGATAGGAAAGGCCTAGGAGTTGGAAGGAAGCGGCCGTGGCCTTAATTAAGGTACAGCCCCAGCATTTGCCTGGTGTGAAAATGGGAAACCACGGAAAACCATCTTCAGGGCTGCCGATAGTGGGATTCGAACCTACTATCTCCCGGATGCAAGCTCACAGCCGCGCGCCTCTACGCGCACGGCCAACGTAGTCCTTCTACCACCGGGCGAGTTGGCCGTGCGTGCAGAGGCGCGCGGCTGTGAGCTTGCATCCGGGAGATTGTAGGTTCGAATCCCACTATCGGCAGCCCTGAAGATGGTTTTCCGTGGTTTCCCATTTTCACACCAGGCAAATGCTGGGGCTGTACCTTAATTAAGGCCACGGCCGCTTCCTTCCAACTCCTAGGCCTTTCCTATCCCATCGTCGCCATAAGACCTATCTGTGTCGGTGCGACGTAAAGCCCTAGAAAAAAAAAAAGGACTACGCTGCACCATTTCACCAGTGTGTTGCTGTGGGGTACTACGCGTTCAAAAGAAAAATGGGAATTTGAAAGAATACCTGTTTCACGCAATATGATTAAAACTCTCGGGAACATTCTACGATCAGGAATTCGACGTATCGGAAAGCACCGACGGTATATATAGACAGCAGCAGGAGTACTACCATCGCATAAGCCATAAACGTACGCCATGTCTGCATATTTTTCATTAGTGTACATGTGTGGCATTTTAGGTAGCGCGTGTTAGCAGGACAGTTTCTCTTTGATAAACTCTCACCCTCTTACTAACAAAAAGTCCTTTTAGAGTTGTTTAACACTTGTATAGTTATACAGTGAATAAACCCTGTATAAGCGTTTTATATTTTTCTTACTAATAAACGTGGTATACGCATTGTATTACTATACAGCACGTATACACTCGTTCCAAGGCGTAGGGATCTCTTCCTATAGTTCACTGGCGTTTTTTGCACGTTCACCGCCTTTATGATCGCTTCTGTTGGTTATCTACGAGCAAGACTTTCCGGAAAGTCGCGCAGTAGCATGGCATATCGAAAAGGCAGTGGCAACACAAGCTGAGACAGATGGAAATTGGCTTATACTGATATCAACATTTCTTCAGCTTGCTTGTGTAATGAACACCAAAAGAATGGAAAAGCTTAAGAAAAGATCAATAGCTGCTAACTGGGATAGTACGGAAAAAGTAAGCAATTGTAATTGAATCGGCGAGTTGGAAAGTGTACACATTCCAATATCCTTACTTTTCAGGAGAAAGCAAAACCTGTTTTGTAGCTAAAATAAAGGTTTGATCAGAAAAGTTTCTATTAGGCATTTATACATCATACTTCTGCGTAATCATGTACAAAGTATGGAAATCATATTAGTATGGTTTTCAAGTTATACCATTTTTATGTCGAGGAATATGTCCCTTTTTAGGGTACTCAAATTTGATAAGGATCTTTGTAGAGAAGCAGATAATGTACAATAAACTCGCAATTTCAGAAGTCTATTAAGCAGTAACACATTATTACACAAAAATACGCCCAACCATCATTTCTTTTATAGTTATTCATTGTCATTCCGTCTCTTTAAAGTGTTTTACTTTACGAAGATATCTAGCCTCCTAACCTCTGAGTGGTGGATGTCTTCTATGTTTAAAATACCGTGAAGATCATCAACGTTATCGTCCATTCTTTCAATGTGTGTTCAATGTTAAATGGATAAGTCGAATATTTCACCACGATTATATTACTGTAGACAATAAATACCACGAAAATAAACTGCTCACTAGTTTCTTTTTCCGCTATTCGCTGCTATACAGCGCTTATATAAGGATCCTGGTCTGTATAAGCAATTCGATGAATAACTATAACAGATGTCTACACAGGAGGCTTATACGCAGTTTATTAGAAACGAATTTCACATAAGGTAAGGTAAGGGTTATCCTGCCAGAAAGCAGGCTCAAACCTCCGCAGAGATGTTCCTGAGCCGGAGTTTACGTGCGGTAGGGTGGCCAGTTCCTTTCCGCTCCTCCATTCCCTTACCCCCCACCAACAGCGCGTGACAACCCATCCAACTCCTGACCACGCCCAATGTTGCTTAACTTCGGAGATCTCACGGGATCCAATTTCACATAAACGGTGTATAAATGTTTATTAGTAAGACGGTCAGTCCATCGCACTACTTCACTCACAACACATTATGGACAGCCAAGCGTACAATGGCCTAGTTTAATGTTAAACATGAAGTTCCTGGCATCAAATGATTGTTCATGTCATATCCCTGAATATTGACTATTCATCCTGGGCAACCTGTATATCAGTGCAATGTTAAAATTGATCATATTTTTATTTCACACAAGTAATAAGGGAAATATAATAATGAGCGTTTATATGTCGCACGGCAATCACCTTCATACTGTACTCAGTCTTTGCTCACGCATCTTGATAATGATCGTAGACTGTGCCAGTGGTGCGTTTTGATGGTCAAAGCTTTGTAATTCAGTCGTCTCTGGTTGTTCACCTGTATAATTTGTTGACTCGTGTGTCATGTCTACCTTACTGTGTATAAACCAGCTTCAGCGGGGCCGTCCTATTGTTTGGATGTATACAGGATGTCGGAAACAACATGAACCGGATATATGAGAGTTAGAAGCTTGGCCGAACTGATTAAAAATTCGATATCTCGCACTGCTGTTATTTTATCAGCTGCTGAAGTCAGCCAATCAGATCGCTTCGCCAGCGAATTCAAATGGGCTTTACAAGGTGGTGTTGCTAAATCTGCACGTGGCTTAAGGCCAGCTTGAGAGCACCTATCAATGAAGGAAAACCTTTACTACGGGAGAGATTCGAACACGGGACTACAAGCTGACAGATTCGCGTCGCAAAATATACGTTACGGTTACATCGACAGAAACCCAAGGTGTGGTTGTGTTTTATTCTGATTTTTCGGCCAGAATCTCAATCCCATTTGAGTTCGCCCGCACAGCGGACTGTTTGACTGACTTCACCAGCTCATAAATTGGCAACGGTGCGACGTGAGATATAGAATAATTTTTCTAATTATTTATCAGTACGACCAACCCTTTAATCCTCATACCCGTTTCACGTTGTTTTCGGCCACTCTCTATGTACTGCGGTTGTATCAGTTACATCAATTTTTAAAATATTAGGAATATTCCTTTACCTTCATTGTGCGGTATTAATTACTGGTCTTATATTTTACGTGAAATCCACCAAAATGTATTACGCTAATTGCAGTGAGAAGGTTCTTTTTTTGCTGATGGCTTTACGTCGCACCGATACAGATAGGTTTTATGGTGACGATGGAATAGGAAAGGCCTAGGAATGGGAAGTAAGCGGCCGTGGCCTTAATTAAGGTACAGCCCCAGCATTTGCTTGGTGTGAAAATGGGACACCACGGAAAACCATCTTCAGAGCTTCCGATAGTGGGATTCGAACCCACTATCTCCGGGATGCAAGCTCACAGTCGCTCGCCCCTAACCGCACGGCCAACTCTCCCGGTGGTAATAACTTAAAATAAAAAGGAATAAAACTTGATAAACTCCAGAAAATAGCAATTTTACTCCAGCTATAACCCGATAGGGAATAAAAGAAAATGAAACCAGTGGATAAACAAAAAAGTACTGTAGTCGTAATATTGAGAGTTGCGATTTGACAGTTCTTAGAGGGAGGTCTGTTGGTTGGGGAGAAGGGAATAGGGGGTATGGTTGCGAGGGAAACATAACAGGCCCACTGCGGTTGCGATGGAGATAAGCTTGCTAGCCGGCTCGTGTTTCTTGGAGTTGCCAAATCTCTCGATTTTGAGTTGTGTACATCAGAGCACAACAGTCTGAACGAACAAACAATTGAAGCGGAAGTGAAGGGAAGAAGAAAGGAATGCATGAATGAGGAAAGCCTCCTCCCTTCAGCCTTACGTGTCAAAACGCTTCGTTTAATATTACCGGTATAGCACGGTAATTGATGTTGCACATAGGCACTAACGCCTGTAGTTTTAGTAATGTTCTTCATAGTGAGGAATCTTTCTATGTTTCGAGAGCTCGTGAACAGTGTCAGAAGTTTAGTGTGAGTTCAGAGCGTGTGGCAGGTCGATATGAGAGAGATCAAATTTCAAGGAAGTGAATAATTAGGTTAGAAGACTTGTTAGAGAAAAGGTGAATTGAAGGCCTGCAAGTCCCTTTCACAAAAAACTAATGGAAGAAGTTTTCAGGTAAGTATTATTGTACTACTTCAAGATCAGGATTGAAGGAAATTGGCTGTGTTATTCGCCAAGGAATTCTTACTGGGAATATTGCTAGATTTTTGAGAGAGAGCTTCAAAAACATTACAATATATTGGGTAGATAGTTACTGTGACTATAAACATATAATCGAAACAATAAATACACATGGAAAGTCGAAAAAATCATTTAAATAAATATCTTGTGTTTGCATGGTACGCTGAATGAAGAAATCGAAACAATTATACTGTAAAGAAACAGAAGTAATTTTATTCCCAAGTATTAACCTTTTTTTTGCTATTTGCTTTACGTCGCACCGACACAGATTGGTATGACGGCGACGATTGGATAGGAAAAGCCGAGGAGTGGGAAGGAAACAGCCATGGCCTTCTTTAATGTACAGCCTGGTGTGAAAATGGAAAACCACGGAAAACCATCTTCAGGGCTGCCAGCAGTGGGGTTTGAATCTACTATATCCCGGATGAAAGCTTACAGCCGCGCGACCCTAACCGTACGGCCAACTCGCCCGGTGCCAAGTATTACAAATGCTCCTTTAATGTTACTGTCAATCTTTCAATACGCAATCCAACTTTCCAAGGACAGAGAGAAAAAGCACATGCAGTGAGGAAATTTGTAGTAGTAATTTCATTAGCATTATAGATCGTCTTCCCATTTATACGATCCAGTTTTCAAGAAGTGCTCAGTAAAACTAAAGGCAGACAATATATAAAAGTCCCAGTATGGAGAATGAATTTATTTTTCTACTATTTTTTAAAGCAGGAATAAATCGTCGAAGAACTAAGCGAGGCTCTCATCTTATCTATAATAATGGATACCAGTCATGACATACTCTTAAGAGAAAATATCTAATTGCAATTTATCGTTAGTTTGATACGCAAATGTGAGAACGAAATACCAAAAGCACGGGAAGCTGAATAATCATTTCGTGTTTTTATTTTGTGAAGGACAAGCCTGCATCGTATTTAGCAGATTAAATCGTGAATGAAAGAGAATGGAAGGAGATGTCTTTGAAAAATTGTCGTGATAGAAAAGTAATATCTCTGAAGAAATGTCGTGGGCAAGGATACAATGCAGACAATAACGTGAGTGGTGTTTATATTGGTGTTCAAAAGAGTAAACGAAACAATGGAATAAGCAAAATTTATTTACACTGCACCACTCAGTTAAAATATTGCAGTCAACGATGCACTAACACATTTTTAAGGAATTTTTAGCGGTACGTGCCAATTACAGTCGTCATTCTGTAATTCTGTAACAGCCATGGCCTTTATTATTGTACAGCCCCAGCATTTGCCTGGTGTAAAAATGGAATACCACGGAAAACCATCTTCAGGGCTGCCGACAGTGGGGTTCGAATCCACTCTCTCCCGGATGGAAGCTCACAACCGCATGCCCCTAACCGTACTATTAACATGAATACATGTCAACTTAACTGCAATATTTGGAACATTTCATGTTGTATGACGCGTATACTAGTGGATAACACTTCATTTCTGAGATAGTTCGTCATCAATTCTACTTCTAATAATAATAATAATAATAATAATAATAATAATAATAGCAATATTCGTAAGGATTCGGTTGCCATGTGCAGGCATTTAATTATTGCCATTTAGTCTGCCCACGTGTCAATTTCGACATTCTCTTTTTCACTCTACCAGACGACAGAGAAACTGTAACTCCATATGGTGATCTAAGGCTGAGTTTTATTTTGGTAGGGTAGCCCTAAATGTGTCACTAGAGACCTTTTACAAGCCGACATCAAAAAAATATATAGTATGTCAAATGGACTTCCAGCCTTCTGAAATATGAATATCTCCTTCTGGTTTAAGTGGGGACCTAAAACTTGAACAGAGAAAAATGTGGTGTATTAAAATTGTACTAAATTTTTTCCCGCAGCAGTGTAAATGAATACTAAAAAGGAAACTTAGTATGACAAGCACATTATTCCTTAACAATATGACTACATATGTATAAATCATACAAATCTATGTCATTACATATAACAATTATTATTCAAAATGGGGATGTAACACGTGAATATTTTTCTGAATTTTCTTTTTATTATGATAAGTTATGTTATGGCTACAACATGTACTAGAATCACTGAAGTCCATCAAGTATAAATATTACTTTCATGGAGTTATTTTCAAGGAGTCAATTTTCTCATTAATTTTCATTAACTCTATTATATTCTTCTCTATCAAATATGCATGCATGCAAAATTTCATCTTGATACCTTAAAAAAATTCCCAGTTATCAGAGAAACGGTTCTGAAAAGTGAAAGTTGATGGAAACAAGCAACAAACTTACCGATAAAGTTTGGGTGGTAGAGCGTCACGTTTCAGGTTATAATTCCGAAATTATTAGAAACATTAACAAAAAATTGTGCACTGCTATAAAGAGAGAAGTTCAATTTTAAATGAAAAAGTAATTAAACTGTAAATAAATGTTACAGTTCTTTCCACATGTTTATGAGGGATTTTATTGGTTGTAGTAAGGATATAAAGGAGAGGGCATGTAAGTCTCTGATAAGACCCCAACTAGAGTATGGTTCCAGCGTATGGGACCCTTACCAGAATTACCTGATTCAAGAACTAGAAAAAGTCCGATGGAAAGCAGCTCGATTTGTTCTGAGTGATTTCCGACAAAAGAGTAGCGTTACAAAAATGTTGCAAGGTTTGGGCTGGGAAGACTTGGGAGAAAGAAGAGCTGTTAGACTAAGTGGTGTGTTCCGAGCTGTCAGCGAAGAGATGACATCAGTAGACGAATACGTTTGAGAGGTGTCTTTGAAAGTAGGAAGGATCACAATATGAAGATAAAGTTGGACTTCAAGAGGACAAATTGGGCCAAATATTCGTTTATAAGAAACGGAGTTAGGGACTGGAATATCTTACCAAGGGAGATGTTCAATAAATTTCCAATTTCCTTTAAATCATTTAAGAAAAGGGTATAAATACAACAGATAGGGAATCTGCCACCTGGGTGACTGCCCTAAATGCAGGTCAGCATTGATTTGCTGACTGAAGGTTAAAAATCTCATTTATGGCCGGTTAAAAGTTTTGGTCGCCTCTTAAGCCCGTTGTGCAGTGAACTAGATTGGAGCACATTACCTCTAATACACGGATGAAGCCTTAAATTCAAGTTAACCATATTAAGTATGAAATCCATTATCCAACCCTAACCCGATCCCATCAATGCGGGATACGAGGGGTTCTCCAAGAATTGCATTAATTCACGCTGAATTCTTATGATGAAGTGACAGTTGATACCTTCGTATGCTGAACTTGATCAGAAGTACTTGGTGAGCGAAGAGATCACTATATATTTAGAGGCGGAAAGCACATCTCAAGTGGAGTCGGAAACCGGGGTAAATAAAAAGAGCGTGCGGCACGGTTCGCTTTGGTAGCGCGCGGCCGAGTGTGCTCATTAAGCTACGAGTAAACACCGGAATGTGTTTACACGACTTGATGACTTGCTTCAAACATTCTCAACTTGCTCGTCTTTTATATGGCGTTGTACTTAGTAGGCTTATTGATATTCAATCATACGGATCTGCTCCGTTGATCTTTTCAACCGAGCTAAAACACTAGAAAATTAGATCATCTCAGGTTTTGGGGAAATCGACATGCTCTTTTTTGTACGTCCGGCTACAGACTAATGCGTTTTTCGACGGTAAATCAAAAACATCTTTACAGGAGTCTCTATGTCACTTTTCTTGATGAAACACAAAACAGTTTCCCTTCTCGTGCCGCTTCATCACATTCTTGGATAACATGTCTGATAACCTCCCTAGCTTCGCTGTGGATAGTCTTTCCTTTCTTCCGGCAGGGTTCCATAATAGTAATACAAAGTAGCACTTCTGCCAAATTTTCTGCCATTTAGCCGTGCTGTGCAGTTGGTGCAGTGAGAGTTTTGGGTTAGCATGCAGGAGGTCGAGGGTTCGATCCTGGGTTGAGGCGCACTTTTTTATTTGCTGATTTCCATTGGATATTGCATACTGTAATACAGTAAGACACCGTTTCTTAGGTCACATGTATCCTACATTTACAAAATTTAGTAACGCTGAACACATTGTAACGCATCTAGTAGATGAAGTGGTGCTAATAAATTCACGCCCACGACGTGGAAAGGGCGTCTTTCAAAGCTGACCAATGAAAACGAATGTTCGTGCATTTCTAGGATCGTAGTATGTAAGTACAAATGGTTTCTAGAGGACCCGCTGCAATCGCTGTTGAGGATTAAGATGCCAGATACCACACCACCTGGGCTACATTTACGAAATAAAAAATATACGCCTCAAACCAGGATCGACCCCCTCGACCTCCTGCATGCTAACCCAAAATTCTATCCACTGCACCAACTGTACAGCACGACTAATATGTGCTGACAGAGGTAGTTACCCTACATGTGGTTACAGTGTTGCCAGATTGCCACTCTTCAACATCCTTTTTCTGCCGGATATACTCGCAGGACGAACTTTTGTGAGATACATTTTTTTTATTGCTGGCATGTGAGGAGTCGCGCTGCGACGCCCAAGTGCGCGATTTCGCTTCACCCTCTATATATAGACATAAGTTGTCACCTACACGTCCTCTCTCAAAATAACTATGGTGTCACTCCCACCCAGCTACAAATGTTACATATTGTGCTGAAATAGCCGAAGGAACATTAGGAGTTCCTTAAAATGATCTCATCGCTAAATGCATACAATGACAGAGCGATGACTCGACAGTTACTGCAGCAGTATTACACCATATGTTGCAATGTCAAAAAGACTCACAAATGATATCCATACCTGATGTTAGGCGGTTAGTCTCACTCTACACGATTTTAATGCTAACACACACACACACACACACACATACGTACACAAATTAAATACAATAAAGGAAGCGATAATTAATTAAAACATAGCGAAATCTGGTTATAGAACTGAATCAAAGAATAATAATGGCTACAATAATATAAATAATATTAATACAGATATAATAATAATAATAATAATAATAATAATAATAATAATACAGATGACTGCTTGTAACGGGATTTGAACCATTACATCCTGTCTAAAAGCACCAATGGTTATGTTCAAAGCTTTACGTCTCTAACCGACAGACGAATCACCATCAACAGCAGCATATGCCCTCACTCCATGTAAGTACTGCGAAAAGTGTTGAAAATCAATCGAAGCTTTTCACGCGCAATCTAGTGATTACAAAATTCATACCACCCTCTCTCCTACCCTGCCGGCCAACATTCTAATAGGTTACTTTTCGATCAACGGTAGGCCTACTCGAACCGACTAACCGATCATCGCCACCATTCGGGTTGTGCTAAGCGGCCGTGGCCTTATTTAATGTACAGCCCTAACATGTGCCTGGTGTGAAAATGAGAAACCACGGAAAACCATCTTCAGGGCTGTCGACAGTGGGGTTCGAACCCACTATCTCTCAGATGTAAGCTCACAGCTGCGAGCCCCTAACCGCATGGCCAACTCACCCGGTATTGTGCTAGCCGTGGAGACAGTGTGTTTTCATACTCCAGAATGCAAAAATGATGCATTCATTTCACATAAACATGGTATTTTTCACTAAATATTTCAAGTATGATCATCAGCATTGCATTGTTCTTGTAAAGTAGACATAGTAATATATAACTGGTACCAATGTCAGCTATTGAGACCTTCCCGTTTTCTCAGTATCACTGCGAATGATAGATATATTTATGCACTTTTATTACTATTACTTAATTTGGTTGTTACTCGCTAAATACCCTAAACGGTTACAATTCGAGTTTAAGATTTTCTCTAGCTGAAGCTCTCATCAAGAAACAATATTTGTGGTGTAGGAAGCCTCTACAAAAGCCAAGGTACTTTCTCGACACTTGGCAAACCGTGGACTATCAGTATGTTGGCTATCACTTTCACATCAATAAAGTTATTTCACCGCTATAATGAATACTGCTATTCAACTTGGTTTACTCCCGGCCTGCTCTCACTTCACCGCAAGCTTCTCCAGGGTGCCTGATCTTCTGGCGATGTGTCTGTAGTAAGCCTGGCTGATCCACTCCATAAGACTAGTTTGGATATCTAGCTCTTCCCGCACGGTTGTATTAGTTCAGTGTTCAGTCCAAGAAATTCAGAGAATGAGTCGGTAATAATGATTTCGTGCAGCTATTTCTAGTCGAGTGCAGCCCTTGTAAGGCAGACCCTCCGATGAAGGTGGAATAAACTCCTGTTCTCATCCTGAGATGGTGCAGCTCTACTCAGGCACACCCCCAATGGAGGTGAGCTGCATGTACCATTTTAACCACATACCAGCCCTCCTGTCATTCTTAAATTTCTTACAGTACCGGGAATCGAACCCGGGCCCCCCAAGGACGGCAGCTAATAACACTAACCGTTACGCTACGAAGGCGGACAATGCGTCGGTGAACCAACATCTCGAAGCTCTCCATTTTCATCTTATCATATGTACAAACGTCCGCCTCTGTGGTGTAGTGGTTAGCGTGATTAGCTGCCACCCCCGGAGGTCCGGGTTCGATTCCCGGCTCTGCCACGAAATTTGAAAAGTGGTACGAGGGCTGGAACGGGGTCCACTCAGCCTCGGGAGGTCAACTGAGTAGAGGTGGGTTCGATTCCCACCTCAGCCATCCTGGAAGTGGTTTTCCGTGGTTTCCCACTTCTCCTCCAGGCAAATGCCGGGATGGTACCTAACTTAAGGCCACGGCCGCTTCCTTCCCTCTTCCTTGTCTATCCCTTCCAATCTTCCCCATCCCCCGCAAGGCCCCTGTTCAGCATAGCAGGTGAGGCCGCCTGGGCGAGTTACTGGTCATTCTCCCCAGTTGTATCCCCCGACCAAGAGTCTGAAGCTCCAGGACACTGCCCTTGAGGCGGTAGAGGTGGGATCCCTCGCTGAGTCCGAGGGAAAAACCGAACCTGGAGGGTAAACAGATGATGATGATGATGATGATATGTACAAACAAAAATGAGTTCAAATTCTACCGTCCGTCACATTCGAAAGAGTTCTCCTTTTTAAACTCAGGTAAATTCTCAGACGTTCTTAAATGATACAGAGTATGGCAGTTCCTTTTAATATCTTCACATTAATTAAGTACAAATTGAAACACCTTTCAATATTATTATAATATTCGTATTATACCCGAGTCAAAAACATACAAATTTACAGTTAACGTACAAGTAACCATATTACATATATCAAATGCACCAGCGGCCGTAATTACGCTCAGGCCGCGTTGCGGTCATAGCCCGTAGTAAGGTTTGACAATTCACTAAAAATCGAGAACGAGTTATGCACGTATTCTGGTGGTTACATCGTGTTTCTTCATGTATTAGTCACGAGAGTATTTAAGCAGATGGCGGTATTATGTGCGTAAGTCAGAGAATTTACGATATTTTCGATCAACATGCATCAGCAGATGTTTTCACTCAGTGAGCTCTAAGACATGGCTTCTCGCGGCAAACATGTGCTTGACGAAAGTTATATTTTCGATATTTTATGATATGCGCAAATGAACATATTATTGACATATGAATTCGAAACAACTTCTTACATTTCATCATGACTGGAGTTCGTTTTACGGCGTAGCGCCTGTTACCGCGTATTTCAAATTTGCGTGAATACGTCATATTGTCTACATATTAGTAAAGTTGTCTGTTTAGAAGACTGTATTTTCTCTTTCTCAGAAGTCTTTTTTGGTAAATGGAACAATATTTTTACATTTGAGTAACTTTTGACAGAATTTATCAATTAAAATAAAATTTCATAAGAGCTCCCATTATCATTATTGTAATTATTACTATTATTATTGAAAAATTATTATTTTATATCGTACTCATTATTATTATTGTTGTTGTTGGTTTTTTCTATTTGTTTTACGTCGCACCGACACAGATAGGTCTTATGGCGACGATTGTTGTTTTGTAATTGCAATACACATTTTATAATAGCAAAATAGGGTAAATATAACAGTATTTCAGAACACTGTACTTGCTTAGTTATCCGTCAGAATTGTTTTCCATTCGCAAAACATGGCATAATATAGAAACATTTTTTAAATCTCAGGTGATAGTTGGCGTAATACAAACAGCGTTTTTCAAAACTAGATGCTCAAACAAGCAGAAAGAAAATAGAATCATGCAAATATCTCCTACAGGAACAGGGATATAATATTTTAAATATCCTTAAAAATGCCCAGTCCAGAACGTTTGTTAGGGATATTAAGGCCCAGACTGGAATAGGTTAAGAGTCATGATGCAGTCGGGCGTTTTCTGGTAACGACGAAATAGCTGGCTAATCCTTTCGTCATGGAAACATCATCTTGTTCCTTTTCAGTAGAACAGTTAATCCTTCAAGGTATCACATCCACATATCTTTTCAGATAACCGTTTCGTTTACAAAATATATGAAGCTGTTCAACACATACATGATGCAAAACAAAAACACAACATCTTCTTTGTCACAGCAAATGTACGGCACATAATATATTGGAATGGGAATAGGACAAGTTTCATTTCTTGGAGAGAAATCTACGTTTAGGATGGATAGCAAAAGTAGTGGTAATCCTTTCTTTCTTTCTTTCTTTCTTTCTTTCTTTCTTTCTTTCTTTCTTTCTTTCTTTCTTTCTTTCTTTCTTTCTGAATTTGTTTACCCACCAGGTTCGGTTTCACTCTCAGACTCAGCGAGGGATCTCACCTATACCGCCTCAAGGGCAGTGTTCTTGATTGCCAGACTTTGGGCCGGGGAGATACAACTGGGGAGGAAGACCAGTGCCTCGCCGAGGCGGCCTCACCTGCTATGCGGAACAGGGGCTTTGTGGAGGGATGAGAAGATTGGAAGGGACAGACAAGGAAGAGGGAACGAAGTGGCCGTGGCCTTAAGTTAGATACCAACCCAGGCATTTGCCAGGAATAGAAGTCGGAAACCGCAGAAAACCACTTCGAGGATGGCTGAGGTGTGAATCGAACCCACCTCTACTCAGTTGACCTCCCGAGGCTGAGTGGACCCCGTTTCAGCCCTCGTACCACTTTTAAAATTTCTTGGCTGAGCCGGGTGGCAGCCAATCACGCTAACCACTACATCGCAGAGGCGGACAGTGGTAATCCATGGTCACTATGGTCTTCATTCAGAATCTGTAACAGTTCGCACTAACAAGGGGAGGCCAGACCCTGCGTTCAACCGATTTCAACGAGCTTCAATGCACGTGTTGGGGGTCACTCAACAGTAGCTGTAGTAGGAGGTAGTGATGGGCGAATGATACGGAACTTCGAGCAGGCTCGAGTCGGCACGATACGCTACGTAGGCTCGATGCCGTATCGAACCTGTTCGAACTGCCAGGCGACACCACACATCGACTAAGCGGAGCGCGGACGGAAAATTCGTCCTATTAGGTTACTACTAGGTACACTCAGTATATTTATGTGTGGGGGGGTGGTGAACACAACGTTCTCAGTGAACGGAAAGAGCATTTGTTTAAGTCTTTCTGGCAGTACGAACAACAGATTGGTAATATTTATTTCGTTAATATGTACCTTTGCATTTTACATTTTGTCCGTTCTTCAGAAATACGTTTCTGTATAACTTTGTCGTGTTTTGCAGGCTTAATGTTGTTAATCATTATTTTCAAGTACCGATAGTTAACATGTTTTTCGTATGCTACGAGCTATTATTTTCTCATTAATAATTAGTAATACATTATTATTTTATTTGCTATTGGCTTTACGTCGCACCGACAAGATAGGTCTTATGGCGACGATGGGACAGGAAAGGGCTAGGACTGGGAAGGAAGCGGCCGTAGCATTAATTAAGGTACAGACCCAGCATTTGCCTGGTGTGAAAATGGGAAACCACGGAAAACCATCTTCAGGGCTGCCGACGGTGGGGCTCGAACCCACTATCTCCCAATAATACATTATTATGTCCGCCTCTGTGGTGTAGTGGTTAGTGTGATTAGCTGTCACCCCCGGAGGCCCGGGTTCGATTCCCGGCTCTGCCACGAAATTTGAAAATTGGCACGAGGGCTGGAACAGGGTCCACTCAGTCTCGGGAGGTCAACTGAGTAGAGGTGGGTTCCATTCCCACCTCAGCCATCCTGGAAGAGGTTTTCCGTGGTTTCCCACTTCTTCTCCAGGCAAATGCCGGGATGGTACCTAACTTAAGGCTACGCAGGCGAGGCCGCCTGGGCGAGGTACTGCTCATCCTCCCCAGTTGTATCCCACGACCCAGAGTCTGAAGCTCCCGGACACTGCCCTTGAGGCGGTAGAGGTGGGATCCCTAGCTGAGTAAGAGGGAAAAACCGACCCTGGAGGGTATGCAGATTAAGAAAGAAAGAAAATACATTGTTATAATAGACGAATTTGTTATTACTTCAGATAGAGCAGACAATGGCCGGTAGAAAAAGGTCATGGACTTGGGACTACTTTGAAGAGCTTCCAGACAAACGAGCAAAATGCACTCGATGTGATAAAATATTAAAACGATAGTAAAAATACATCGACGATGATAAGATACTTAAAAATTCATAATATTTGTCCTTCGTCGAATGACACCATTCCAAATGAGGGGGAGACACCTCCACGTAAACGACGTCGACATATGCAGGTAAAATATTCTTAATAGGTTCCGTTTTGTTTTTCATGAATAGCACAGTGGACGGCCGCTCGCATTTGACTGGCGAAAGGCTCAGAATGTCCGCCTGGACAGGGTCTACATAGTTTACTGTTGAGGTATACAGTTTATACCGATTTTACGTGCGTAAGCATTACGTTATGAAACCATCAATTTATTAATTGATTGGCAATTAGTCCGCCTCTGTTGTGGAGTGGTTAGTGTGATTAGCTGCCACCCCCGGAGGTCCGGGTTCGATTCTCGGCTCTGCCATGAAATTTGAAAAGTGGTGCGAGGGCTGGAACGGGGTCCACGCAGCCTCTGGATGTCAACTGGGTAGAGGTGGGTTGGATTCCCACCTCAGTCATCCTCGAAGTGGTTTTCCGTGGTTGCCCACTTCTCCTCCAGGCTATTGCCGTGATGGTACCTAACTTACGGACACGGCCGCTTCCTTCCCTCTTCCTTGTCTATCCCTTCCAATCTTCCCATCCTCCCGCAGGGCCCCTGTTCAGCATAACAGGAAAGGCCGCGTGGGCAACGTACTGGTCATCCTCCCCAGTTTTATCCCCGACCCAGAGCCCGAAGCTCCAGGATACTGCCCTTGAGGCGGTGGAGGTAGGATCCCTCGCTGAGCCCGAGGGAGAAACCGACCCTGGAGGGTAAGCAGATCAAGACGAAGAAGAAGATGGGTAATTAAAGAAAACGATGCCGAAAACCGAAAAAGTAGCTAGTGGGTAGTAAATCCACTAACGAACAATGGGGTTCATTACTTCTATGGTTATGGCCCCAAACAGAAAATAAACACCCCTTACATCCTCGTTTTAAAGCGCTGGGGAAATCGGGCTAGAAAAATATAAGGGCCAGGAAAGAATAATAACTTTATTGGCTTTACGTCCCACTAACAACTTTTACCGTTTTCGGACACGCCAAGGTGCCGGAAGTTAGTTCCGCAGGAGTTCTTTGCGTGCCATTAAATCTACCTACAAGAGGTTGACGTATTTGAGCTCGAACCTCGGCGCGTATCGGGTCGGCTCGATCCCGCTCGAACACGGGTATCGTTTGACCATCACTAGCTGTAGCCCGAGTCAGACTCCGCCTTCGGTCATGTGACAGCTCGAGCTTGCTTGGAACAGGCTCGAACCTCGGCCCGTATCGGGTCGGCTCGATCCCCCTAGAACACAGGTATCGTTTGCTTATCACTAGCTGTAGCCCGAGTCAGACTCACCCTTCGGTCATGTGACAGCTCGAGCTTGCTTGGAACAGGCTCGAACCTCGGCCCGTATCGGGTCGGCTCGATCCCCCTAGAACACAGGTATCGTTTGCCTATCACTAGCTGTAGCCCGAGTCAGAATCCGCCTTCGGTCATGTTACAGCTTGAGCTTGCTTCAAACAGGCTCGAACCTCGGCTCGTATCGGGTCGGCTCGATCCCGCTAGAACACAGGTATCGTTTGTCCGTCACTAGCTGTACCCCGAGTCAGAATCCGCCTTCGATCTTGTGACAGCTCGAGCTTGCTTCGAACAGGCTCGAACCTCGGCGCGTATCGGGTCGGCTCGATCTCGCTAGAAAACAGGTATCGTTTGCTTATCACTAGCTGTAGCCCGAGTCAGAATCCGCCTTCGGTCATGTGACAGCTCGAGCTTGCTTCGAACAGGCTCGAACCTCGGCGCGTATCGGGTCGGCTCGATCCCGCTAGAACACAGGTATCGTTTGCTTATCACTAGCTGTAGCCCGAGTCAGAATCCGCCTTCGGTCTTGTGACAGCTCGAGCTTGCTTCGAACAGGCTCGGACCTCGGCGCGTAGCGGGTCGGCTCGATCCCGCTAGAACACAGGTATTGTTTGCTTATCACTAGCTGTAGCCCGAGTCAGAACCCGCCTTCGATCACGTGACTGCTCGAACTTCCTTCGAACCTCTGCGCGTATCGGGTCGGCTCGATCCCGCTAGAACACAGGTATCTTTTGCTTATCACTAGCAGTAGCCCGAGTCAGAATCCGCCTTCGGCCTTGTGACAGCTCGAGCTTGCTTCGAACAGGCTCGAACCTCGGCGCGTATCGGGTCGGCTCGATCACGCTAGAACACAGGTATCGTTTGTCCATCACTAGCTGTAGCCCGAGTCAGAATCCGCCTTCGGTCTTGTGACACCTGGAGGTTGCTTCGAACAGGCTCGAACCTCGGCTTGTATCGGGTCGGCTCGATCCCACTTTTACACAGGTATCGTTTGCTTATCACTAGCTGTACCCCGAGTCAGAATCCGCCTTCGGTCATGTGACTGCTCGAGCTTGCTTCGAACAGGCTCGAACCTCGGCGCGTATCGGGTCGGCTCGATCACGCTAGAACACAGGTATCGTTTGTCCATCACTAGCTGTACCCCGAGTCAGAATCCGCCTTCGGTCATGTGACTGCTCGAGCTTGCTTCGAACAGGCTCGAACCTCGGCGCCTATCGGGTCGGCTCGATCCCGCTAGAACACAGGTATCGTTTGTCCATCACTAGCTGTAGCCCCAGTCAGAATCCGCCTTCGGTCATGATACTGCTCTAGCTTGCTTCGAACAGGCTCGAACCTCGGCGCGTATCGGGTCGGCTAGATCCCGCTAGAACACAGGTATTGTTTGTCCATCACTAGCTGTAGCCCGAGTCAGAACTCGCCTTCGGTCACGTGACTGCTCGAGCTTGCTTCGAACAGGCTCGAACCTCGGCGCGTATCGGGTCGGCTCGATCCCGCTAGAACACAGGTATCGTTTGTCCATCACTAGCTGTACCCCGAGTCAGAATCCGCCTTCGGTCTTGTGACAGCTCGAGCTTGCTTCGAAGAGGCTCGAACCTCGGCGCGTATCGGGTCGGCTCGATCTCGCTAGAACACAGGTTTTGTTTGCTTATCACTAGCTGTAGCCCGAGTCAGAACCCGCCTTCGATCTCGTGACTGCTCGAATTTGCTTCGAACCTCGGCCCGTAACGGGTCGGCTCGATCCCGCTTGAACACGGGTATCGTTTGCCCATCACACTCGTAGAGAGCGGGATCGAGCCGACCCGATACGCGCCGAGCTTCGAAGCAAGCTCGAGCAGTCACGTGATCGAAGGCGGAGTCTGTCTCGGGCTACAGATAGAACGTGCAGATTAGCAAACAGCATATGAAGTGAAGCACCTTTCACACATGTGTGTGTAATATTTATAACGAAGGTGCGTGCTTTCACATATTACTACATTCAGTCATTGACGTATATCTTATGAGGAATAAAGGTTGGCCATAAAATTAGAAGGCTTAGATTATGATAATATGCAATGAAAATGACGAAGGATGTACCCGTAATATTCCCCGCGTATTAACAGATGTATTTCCTCCCAAGGCAGTACTTGTGTGCCGTGTAACAACTGCACGTTGGACGCAACATTATGAATAAAAAACCAAACCATACCATACCCTATGGCGCAACAGCCCCGACGGGCCATGGCCTACCAAGCAACCGCTGCTCAGCCCGAAGGTCTGCAGATTACGAGGTGTCGTGTGGTCAGCACGACAGATCCTCTCGTATGTTAATCTTGGCTTTCTAGACCGTGCAAAATTATGAATACGGTAATATTATTCTTACAATGCTATGCTTTGGACGGCTAAGACAGCTGGCAGCGCCTCAGGCGAGGTTCTCCTTCTGTCCTCAATGTTGGGGGGTTTGAATCCACTCCTTGGGAGAGTATTACCCTTGTTGCTCGTATAGAAGACTTTGAGTAAGAAAGGATTGACATCTCATCAATCGTATACACAAATACATGTATAAATATTATGATGCAGCAATCTTACTGTCTGATTGCGTGGTATATAGGCTATATGAAACTCAAACGTGACTCGCGATTTCAAGCTGTATCATTTACAATACTTCAGGTCAATCGGTTCAGTAGTTTTCGAGCCCATCTGGAACAAATAAAACAAGACATCATCTTATGGTTTTAAAAATCCTGATCCTACCGGGTATCGAACCCGGGACCCCTGCAACCAAAGGCCAACACGCTTACCATTGAGCCATGCACCCGAGCGAGAAACGTGTCAACAACAACTGCAGGTAAAATATACATTTTTAGTCTTGTAACCATTTAAATATGTAACTATTACGACACGTGAATGGTTTCCTTTTTCTGTCTTTATACGGCCCAAACAACACATTTTAGTAGAGAATTGGTTTATTCGGATGGAGGCATGTGTAACGAATCATCGCACAAACACACATTTTGACTGTCTCCAATATATAGGTATGGGTCGAAATTATATTATGTACAAAATACACGGAAGTAACAGTAGAGAGGACGAACCGGTACTGTCCAGCATAAATACTCTTACATATCCTTCTCAAGTTTGCTGGGTGTTAGTAACAGCAAGGCGCTAGGTTGCGGCGCGCGCAAAAGCTCGAGCAAAGCTCGAACAGGCTCGAGCTCTGACGTCATCTATTCAAGCAGCTCGAGCCGGGCTCAAGCACATCACTAGTAGGAGGTATTAGGTCAATACGCTTTCGTTTTCGAAGAAATTGAGGTCAAGTGACATGACGCAAGATCCGCTTCCGATCAAGTGGAGGTGATAGAATAGTTGGAGAGTTACCCGCACTCAGTCGGTGCGGTGGCCGATTGGTCACCGTACTTATCTGCGGACGTTGACGACGTGAGTTCAAGTTTCGTCGGAGCTATATTTCTTGTACAATTCTTGTTTACAAGTTGCGCCGCACCGACCCTGATGGGTCTTGCGGTCATATGAGAAAGTGTATTGCAATTTGCGCAATATTATTTTTCCATTTTTATCTTCACGTTACCTTCAGTAATAATGTATTTTGTACACAACTACACCTGCGATGAGACGTGAACTCCCGACGTGGAGATTCCAATACGAGTACTGTCATCTCTCAACCACCACTCCGAGTCACTGAGCTGTAACTCTCCAAGTATATATGCGTTGCATTGGAATCCGTTTTTATTCGGAAAATATTAAAATACATTTTGTTCGCCTCTTAGTGTTCTGTCACTCCCATTTTGTCCGAAGCGGATAGTGCGCCATAACATTTGACCTAAATTTTTTCGTATCGACCTAATCCCCTCTCTACGAGTTACGGTTGAGTATCCCCCAACAGGTGTATTGAAGCTCACTGAAGTCGGTTGGACCTCCTGGCCTCTTCCTTGTAAGCTGAATTCTGAACAATTAATACATCTCCGGAGGAACTAAGTTATTAATGTCGGAATATTCTTAAAGCAACAGTATTAAACCAGGAGAAGTTGTGTCATGAATGGAGAATGTGATTTACTCGAGGATATATCGCAGTGCGCTGAATACGTTCCCAACCCTCTGGATTGCGTGATAAATCAGGAGAGATTGCTTTAGATAGAACTCGTGTGTGGTGTTTCACTAGCTCGGTGGTACTTAATCACAACACAGGAAACAAGAAAATGTGTGGTTTGTTCTCTTTGTTGTTGTTATCCACAATATCGCACTCCGCCTTCTATGCAGCGAAGACTTACCCGAAGAATTACTGTGAACAATCCTGCAAATCGATAAGCTTGAAGCTTCAGTGGCGCAACTGTTGATTTTTGGCATTCTGTTCACGAAATAGCGACATCGATTTCTGTGGCATTTGAATGTTTAAAGCAATAATGTCTTTCGGTGCGTTGAAAGAAATCCTGCAGTGCAAAAGTATCGTCCATTTGGCGCCTTCTTGAAACCGTTAAGAGTTAAATAATAATAATAATAATAATAATAATAATAATAATAATAATAATAATAATAATAATAATAATAATGAAGACCCTGTATGGGGACATAAAGAGAGTCCGCAAATTCAGATATCTGATGGAGATTCTGATTCCTAACAACAATGAGAAGCCAGTTATCGAAGAAAGAGCAAAGAAAATGAATATAGCATTCAGACTATGCCAGGAAACTTCTAAGTCCAAATCCGTCTCCTATCAAACCAAACTATGGGACTATAACACCACGGTGAAACCTGAATGCCTCTATGCAGCAGAGAGAACTGCCGAAGAGGGGATTACCGAAATATAAAAGAAAGACCGTAAATTACTGAGGAAAATTTTGGGACCCAAGAAAGCAAAAGGAAATGAGTTTACCTTCCGGTTGAGATCAAATCAAGAGCTGTATGAAAAATGCGAGAACATTTCAATCTCGATAAGAAAAACGCGACTGTATTTCCAGGGACACCTGAGAAGAACGGGACCGGAACGCCTAGCAAATAAGATCCACTTCTTCCAGGAAAGAAGACTGAGCGAGTTAGCCGTGCGGTTAAGGGTGTGCAGCTGTGAGCTTGAATCCGGGAGATAGTGGGTTCGAACCCCACTGTCGGCAGCTCTGGAGATGGTTTTCCGTGGTTTCCCATTTTCACACGAGGCAAATGATGGGTTTGTACCTTAATAAAGGCCATGGGCACTTCCTCCCCACTCCTAGGTCTTTCCTAGACCGCCGTCGCCATAAGACCTATCTGCGTCGGTGAGACGTAAAACAAAGAGCAAAAAAAAAAGGCAGAAGAAGAAAGACCCAGGTACCGTAACTTAAAGAAGTTCATCAGGATCTTTAAAATTGTGGCATTTAGGAGGGAGATATTACAAACTGAACAATGTTCAGAAGAAAAATTGCGGGAGTGACGGATCTGTTCGTAGAGAAACACAGGAGAAGAAGGTTCTCGGATGAGAAACGAGGAAAAGCGAGCCAAAGATGCAGTATTCGCGTAAAAAGAAGTAACAACAGTTAAGGAATTTGTGTAAACTTAACCCATGGGAAGTTGAAACGATCCTAAATGATAATAACAACAACAAGAACAATAATAATAATAATAATAATAATAATAATAATAATAATAATAATAATAATAATAATAATAATAATAATAATAATAATACACTAACGTGTACAAGCTACAAGAGAGGTTTTTGCCGGAAGCTCTATACGCCTCACAAACCATATCCCTTGGAGGCCACCCTGAAATTATAGAAATTGAAAAGCAAGAGAGGAAAATTACCCGGATAATCTACGGTCCTGCGAGAGAAAATGGAATGTGAATTAAGAGGAGAACAGCGGACCCCTATTCATTAACTGACAGGTTCACTCATGCCGTACGCAAGGGGCGCCTTATATATATATATTATATATATTATATATATATTTATAGAATGGACAGCGAAAGATTCACTAAACGATTATTTGAAGTAATCAACTCAAAGAAGGTCAAAATAAATTGGTTGAAAGAATCTAAGACGGGCCTCCATCATAGAAGATCGTGGAGCCCTTAGTGCAATAGTAGGCAAGCACCAATTCGTGCAGAAACCTTGAAAGCAAACTGGTGGGAAGTGGTCCACAGAACACAAGATGCGAAACAGTGCATTCATGAAGAGTTTTTGGGAAGATAAGAAGGCAAAAACCATCAGGCCAATGACAAGTTCAAACACGCACTTTGAATAGGCATAACGAAGAGAGAGGAAAGGAGAAGATGAAGAAGACAAATATAAAATGTTATATTATTTTATATGAAAGTATTTTAATGGAATATCTATTTATCTCAGACGGTTGAGTTTTGGATTTATGACCAAACCTGGAAGGTTTGCCCCCATTCAGTCTGAAGGCATTTGAAGGTTCCCTTGCGGGCTAAAATTCTAGCGTCTCGGCTTTTAGAAAACTGCATGAGGTATAAAATTTGATGTTATTCCTGAAAACTGAATATAAACATTGTAGGCTCGCAGTAATCAGCAGCTGAGTACTTTACTCATATTACATCACCACAGTCAAATATTAAGAATCTGAACTAATTCTTTTCTCGTGTTTACTGGCAGTAAGCTCCTCATTCGCGGTAGAAAACTAAACAAAATTAAGACCATAACATTTTTGTGCCATGTTTCTCTCAACCTAAGGAGTTATCGAAAATTACTTCTAGGTTCTTTACAGAATCTCTAAAAGTTTTCAGTACTCCACGCTGGCTATGAATGTGTTTCATAGTTGAGCTTTAATGAATTTTCTTTCAGATAGTGATTGTCAGTGCAGGAGTGATGTCATTTAGACTGAGCGCACTCCGAGTTTTTTAACATGCCAATAACAATTAAATAGATTACCCTTTTAATGTGACCACCTGGACCGACATTAACCCGTCAATTTAAATTACGTGTTGAACACCCTACTACAGATCCACCGAGGCAGTTCGGAATATAACATTATTTCAAAGTTATCAATGTGTTGAATTCATTCATTCGGGGAAGATACCTTTCAACTGTATATTATTTGTTCTTCCCCATTCTATTCCCCGTTATAACCTGCAGTTGCAATGCGAATTCCCAACACGTCAACGTCTATTCAGTTCAGTTTGCTGGGAACTAATTTCATTACGTCCTTCACTGCGTAGTGCATTGTTCGACAATGTGGTAAGGCTTCATGTGGTTTGAATGAAACCAAGCTCTCGATTTTCAATAAGCAGTGGTAATTGAAACAAAATTACGCAATCACTCAACGAATCACGTACGTAGAGTCCCTTGGTTAATATCATCCTTCGTTAACAATGCAATATTACCACACGCGATACGCATAACAATATCATTTTATTAATTTTATTGTAGAAGGTACCTGTGCTTTGATAAATAAATACTGATGTAGATGTTGATTCCCATAGGGAACCAGAAATATTTGACCTGAATGAGTAAATTCAAAATTTCAATATATGCCTAATAGGTCCGTCATTGAAGGTTAAAAATTCTCCAGCTAACTCATTCCTGGTTAACAGCGTATCGCCCCAGTGTGCCAATTTGAGCTCATCAGTTAGTAATTAGCACACCCACCAAGACACATGGCTGGTTCATACCACTGAGGTCACTGCGTAAGCTATTTAAAGCTACCGGCAGTGCCAATGCTTTTACAAAAAATGATGCCTGTTAGGCCATCAGATGATACAGATATTAATTCCCATATGGAACCTGAGACTGTGGCTCCAAGTAGCCTGCGCAATGGTCTCCACGGTATACACTAGTCATGCGTCTTGGTAGGAGTGCTAGTAACCAACTGATGAGCCCAAATTGCCACACTGGGATGAAACGCTGGCAAGCAAGAATGATTTAGCAGGAAAATTTATAATGTCCAATAACGGACCATTTATATTCGAAATAAATACTGTCCAAGGCTCTGAAGAAATGTGTCCATTCCAACTTCGTATAATTAAAATAAGTACCGGTACATAATCAAAATTTTTATACTCCAAAACCTGTAACTGGAATGTCAGAAACCTTGAAGGAATTTTCGTGTCTCGATAAAGTCTTGCGTATTTTACGCGTTATAATGATATCTCAAGCCCAGACATTACATATTTGTTTTAAACTTAAAGTTATGCGGAACATAACACTTCTGCGCACTGGGTTTATCTTAAAAAAGAACTACTTCCTCCAGTGTGAACTTGAACGTTCTGTCGTCTCCTTTTACCTGAATGAACATTTCAATCAAGAGAGAGGATTGTTTCACCAACCGCATGCCACAGCATCTTAACGGTACTGTACTTCGCAACATTGAGTTGCGGCATATCATAAGAGCGTAAAACCTTGCTTAAGGCTACTTCGCAACATACAATGTTACAGAGGACAAAGTAAAATGATCGAATTCATTTCGGAGATATGAATTTGTGCTTTAGCATGAAAATGTTAATTATTAAGGCACATTGAATCTGGTTTTATGATGACCGGTTTTTAAAACATGTATTGGCTTTACGTCCCAGTAACTCAGAAGGCCAGCGCCTCAACCGTCTGAGCCACTCAGTCCGGCAGAACGACTTTTAATACAATACCTAATAACTGTTAAAATATAGGTGTAAAAAAAACGTATTAGTAACAACAATTTTGGAAGTAAATAACGGCATAAATGACTCTCCTTTATCAAGCTGAAGTAGGACGCACGTTTTTTTATACCTCGAATTTTCGTTAGCACGAAGAAGTTTTAGCCTTCGCAGCACTTCGAAATATCGAGGTTGGGCTGTAACTATATCGTATCAATGATCTGGGCTTTAATACTATAAAGCATAGAATCTTCACAATTATGAAACATTCTTATCACAGTAGTCTGGATTCTAATATAACGCTCACATCACTTCCCCATCTCAAGACGGAAACATCTTGGAAAAGACGGTTTTGACATAAGGGCAACTGAACATGTAGCGTCTATTCTTTAATTTGTGATTTTTTCTTCACTCTCTCCCTGGTAAATTCAGGAGCATTTCATTCTTTGCCTCTAAGGCTCCGACATTATATTCCTCATAGCAGATACAGACTCCCCCTCCACGCCGACCGAATTCAATAGCATAAATTTGTCGGAAATTCCGAAACATTTCGTCCATCATTCGGAAGTCTTTTCGAGTACAAACAAAACTTTTCTAGAGAAAGATTTTCGCGCTTTCAGCAGACTGAGTTACAAAATACACCGATGTTCATAAAAAACAGAACACCTTGAAAGACCAGGGATAGTAAATTCATATTCACAGGACAGAGTCACCCAAGTTCAGCAAGTGTCCTGTTGCCTAGTAGGCTCAGGGCCCTCCATGGGCACAGATAACTTGTTCCATGCTTGATGGTATCGACGGGTATAAGGCGCGAATGGCGTCCTACGGTACAGCCATCCATGCTGCAATCCGGTTCCACAGTTCATCTTTGGTGGTTGGTACTGGGTCACAGCGCCGCACCCGTCGTTTTACCATATCCCACACATTTACGATTGGCGACAAGTCCAGTGACCGGGCGGGCCAGGGCAATAGGCTGACCTCCTGTGACAACAACACACGTGTTCGTTCAGCAACATGTGATCGCGCATTATCCTGTTAAAATATGGCGTCTGGGGTGTCGTGCAGAAATTGTATGGCTACGGGTCCTAGGATGTCATTCACGTAGGTCACAGTGCCCTGGACACACACCAACTGTGATTTGTGGTTGTACTCAATAGTATCCCACACCGCAAGGCCTGGAGTTGGCGCTGTATGTTGTCGTATCGCTGATCAGGCACTCCCGCATGTCATAATTCGTGAGCAAGCGGTTTGAAAATAAATTCGAACCGCGACCTCACAACGCAGAAATAAAAGTAGATATAAGAAATGTTGAGTCAGAAGATGAAATAAAACTTAAAGGTATCAAGAGGAAATAATTATATGTGTAAGAAAATGAGATTGAAATATTCATTGGGAATTACTATGGGAGATGCAGTTCTGAGCTTTCAGGCAGTGGTGAAATGTTTGAACAAACACAGGATATTGGTCATTCCTTATCACTGTATGTACATGGTCAAGGATGACAGAGCGCGGCTTAAACCGCACGTAGTACAAGGAAAATTCCGAGGTTCGACCTTCTGGAACAATTGAGAAGGTTGAGAATTCCCTCAGGGAAGAGATGCTGCCAGCCAATGGGAATAAGACAAATCAGAAGTATACAGGGTTCAAAGTTCGGCTGAGCATAGCAACAGCGAAATACTGAATTAACTTAAGGGAGAACTCAGAGAGGTGATGAGTTAGTTCATAGCTCACAGTCAGAAGAGGTAGTTGGGAAGGAAGTTGAAGGTCTGGCGGGGACATTGAGCCAGTCAGGTCGCGAACAGAACTTGAAGTGAAGTTCGAAGTCAGGAAAATTATCATTAATAATAGTACTCTAAGACAATACGTCAGGGGTCTGATCGCTCCAGTAAAAGAGTTGTAGGGTGAAGAGAACGCACTGGCGGACTCGTAAATTAACGAGACAATAAGGGAAGCCTTTTAAGTAAATTAGGCTTACGCGACCAGGGAAAAGTACCGGATTCTGACAAGCAGTGGAAGCACATAATCTCTACTGCTCTAGTAAAGACGTAAAGTAAAGGGTGACAATTAAGGACTGTGACGGTTCTTCAATAGGAGTGAAGTTCTCTGGAGGAACCCACTCGATAGACACTAACTATACAGAGGAGGCTACAGGGAAGCATCACTCAGGGACTAAAGTCTCCTATTATCGAGGAAACAGGGATAAGACTATACAAGATTGGGCCGGTCAGTAGGGAAGAGGTAACCACGGATCGACAGGTTCCAGTACAACATATGAACTCAATCACCTGGGGATTGGCCTGGACTGTAACATTGTAAATCAGAACTGTATCTCTTGGGGAACCAGTGAAGGGAAGAAGTGTATCAGCGTGTGCTAACGTGGGATAGTGAAACTCAGGCTTCAAGAAAGAGGACGTCGTAGAAGACTCCCGTCGCTCGGAAGATAAGTATTACCTAGTATTGAATGAACTAAATAGGGAACTAAGAACTTTTAGCTAGAGAGAAAGTTGTGCAGGATTAGGAAGTTCCCTAATTCAAGATCAAATTAGCATCAAGAGTTGTATATATAGATGTATATATTGTACAGTGAATAACTTTGGGAAATTTCAATATATTAATTCTTGGCATTAAGCCACCTTAATTTGGTGTTATCATTGTAGAGTATAGTGCATTTTAGAACCCTAGCCAGTCCCCAGCTTGCCATATCCTTAGGATATGACAATGTCTTGTGCGAATTCCATCAATGTGATGCCTCTCCCCTGTCTACGGCGAACCAAAATACGCGCATCATTTTCAAACAAACAGAACCTTGATTCAACCCCAAATACTACCTGCTGCCATTCCTGTCCCCAGTGACGTCCCATACACCATTGCAGTCTTGCATGTTTATGCACATTAGTCAAAGGTAGGTGCATCGCTAACCCAGAACGTAGTAAACGGCGACGGACTGTCAGTCCTGGCAGTGTACGATGTGTTACACTGTTCCACTTTTGTGCCAGAGCCAAGGAGGACGCAGATCTGTCCTGCAATGCCATTAGGATGAGGTGTCGATCTTCTCCGGGGGTGGTCTGTGTGGTGCTACCAGACCTATCTCGTTGTGTTCTACGGCCTTCTGTGAAACATTCTGCACACACCCGTTGTACTGGCGATACACTTTGTCCCTAACGAGCAACAATTTCCCAGATGGACGCATCAGGTTCTCCCATGCCAATAATTTGCCCTCTTTCAAACTCACTCATTTGACGGTACGGTTCTCGAAAACGTACGCGAGGCACCCTGCACGTCTGCTCAATTACACTGATCCATTATCATCGGTTTACAGCGACAGCGAGAGCCGCAGGCACATTCTACCAGTCGCTGGTGATGATCTAGATATCAATGTGGCCCTTGAACTTGAGGTCCGACATAATTCAAATGCTAATCATTTCTTCCGAACATACTGTTGCGCATGTCTTGTGAATATGACCCTCCTGCCACTAGCTTTTCAAGGTGTTCTGATTTTTATGAGCATGATTGTATTTACTATGTTTGGTATTATGTACCTGTGTGGACTGATATTTTCTGGAATGAAAATATGTAAAAGACAGATCCCTTATTCTGTCTCAGGCTTTCACCTTGAAACTGTGCGCAAAATCTGACTTCGAACATAGAAAAACTCATTTAACTGAGAAGATAAGAGATCTCTCGAAGAAACCCCGAATAAATGTGACAAATACGTCAGTATAAATACTCTGTGCGGTTTTGTATTTCATTTACTCCTTTGAGCTATAACAGATCAATCACAGTTTAAACATTATCTTCATCTTCATTTCGTTCAGTGCATTGTTAAAATGTTCATTGACGTAACTGAAATAATTTACCAGGTGGAATGTTTCGGTTTCCAATGTCTTTGAAATTGTATTTAGCAGAGGTTATCTATAATGAGATTGTACCCCTCACTCAGGCTAAAAGTTTAATGACCCCCCAAAACAAATTTCCCTAAATGATAGGTTTAAAAATATGAGTACCTGGCTAATTATTAAGGCATTTTTAACTGATTGTAAACCATTATTTTACATACACATCGTAAATAGGACGAGCTTGTGAAATTAAATACATTTTCATAATACATCGCAAGAAATTTAATCGTTTTAGTCTGTATCAAGTATAATACTATAATAATGAAGTAATACATGATACTCTGTTTGTATAAAAGTGTCATGAGACGCTAGATTTTTAGCCTCAATATCAAATTAATAAATAGGGATGATAAATTTTCGATCTTAATTCTGGAATTCAGACATTGCGGACCATCAAAATTTCACCGGGATCTGTGTGTCTGCATGGTGCACCACAGGTGAGACTTGGAAGAGAAACGTGGCTCCATATACTGTGTGGCCGAAAACCGGGTATATGAACGTTACAGCGTTGGTCATACTGAAAGGTAATTTGAAATAAATCTGTGGCTTGGTTCTAAAAGGGACAATGTCATACTTTTTATCGAAATTGAGATATTAACTGATACAAATGCGTTTTATCCTGGCTTGCAACATGTTAAAAAAAAGGGCCAATATCTCTGTTAAGTACTAAACGAACAGTTAACGTTTAATTAAATAAGCCCTTCCCAATAATGTTAGATTACCAATAAAGATTAGAGACCTGGCAATTTTCAGGGGACTTCCACAAAGAAAGTATAAAGTTATTTAAAGTTAATTGTTTTAAAAAATAGTTTGAAAACTATAAGCAAAACCTCAAATGCTCATAGCTCAAAAACGGGTTTTTGACACTGGCCCTTTTAGAACCAAGCCACTGAAATACGTCAGCTGCTGGATTTAGCCAAATAGGTCGCTTCGCGGGTGATTTCAGGTGAGCTTTTTGAAGCGGTGTTGCTAAATCTACACGTGGCTTATGGTCGGCTTGAGAGCGCCAATAGAAGAAATAAACTTCTCCAGGGGAGGTACTTGAACAAGAATATGCAGATTTAGTAACACCGCCTTATAAAGCCCATTTGAACTCGCCCGCGAAGCAATCTGATTGGCTAACATCAGCGGCTGATAAAAATGACAGCGATGCGAGATATCCACGTAAATTTTCAAATTACCAATCAGTATTACCAACGCTCTAACGCTCATGTACTCAGTTCACGTTGATTCTGACCACCCTGTATAGCCTACATATTTCAATTCATATTTATTTCCATATTTCAATTTTTCTTCACTGTTTCCCTGAAGCCTGGTCTCCTACTCCACTAAAAGTCTCAAGCGTACCCCTAGAGGTACGCGAACACAGTTTGGGAACCACTGGTTTATAGAAAAGACTATATAAACAACTGATACAGAATCTACGACATAGGCGAAAAGTCTAAAATCAGATTAATAGTGATTGATCGAAACTCATTATAGTTTCACTTTCAATGGACAAATTTATGCATTACTTTAGATATGAAAAGAGTAATATCTGAAACAGTTAAGTTGCACACTTACAAGTTAGCAGACAAATCATTTCCTTAATGCGCTTCCATGCCCCAACAGCCATTAAGGGCCATGACTTGTCAAGGCGATTGCTGCCGAGCCTTATGGCCTACTTAAATAATTATGTTTTGCAATGTCAGCATGACATCTTCAGCCTCATTGATTGGCCTTGGCGACTGGACCCACCGCCTCTCAGATCAGACAATGCCTCTGTTGGTATCATGACCGGGAATCAATCAAGGTATCTTCAAATAAACGTGCACATCACGGGCCTGGCCGGGATTTATATCACAACAGAAACAAAATGTATTTATTTATTTATTTATTTATTTATTTATTATTCTTTCTTCGTTATGCTCATTCAAAGAGCACGTTTGAACTAGTTCGTTGGCCTGATGCAAATTTTAAAAAATAAATGAAAAAGCAATGAAGAAAAATCTTCTAATGACACAAGTAGCGGAAGAAAATTAAAAAATAACAAAATAACTGTACAGACACAAAAATTAACAATAAAACATAAATACAAAAGAAAAGAACGATGAAAATTAAAGATTGAAAGTAAAACGAACATCTTGATCATCCGGCTCTAATGGTACAAAATGAGACGAAATGTAATGACAATTTAAAAACTCAAGACCATCAACTCACCAGAATAAGTAAACGTCATGATCAAGGATTAATGGAAGGATTTTAATTTTTAAAAATCCGTGAATCCAACCCAAAAACAAGCGTAAACAATAGTATTACTGCCCAACGGACTGCTTCTAAAGCAGAATCCTGAATCGAGGATGCTTGTTGTCTAAAGAGGTGCAAAATCCAGATCAACGGCCCCTCATAACGGTACTGTACTGATCACTAGTATAGTAGAACCATGGTATTTATCTTGTTGCGTTACTAATCAAAAGCAGGTACACGCACGGTGTTCCACACATTATGGTACATCTCATACGTATTGTACTCCGCACAGGTAACGCAGGCTTATGGTGTTCCTCATATAATGGCGCCACTCATAGGCAACGCAAACCCATGGGTTCCTCACATAGTTGTACTAATCACGGATGATGGTATTCCCGTGGTGTTCGTCGTATAGTGGGTACTAATCACGGATGATGGTATTCCCGCGGTGTCGTCGATATAGTGGTGCTAATCACAGACAACCTCCAGACCCATGGTGTTTCTCACAATGGTACTAATCACGGATACTGGAAAACCCATACAGGCTCCCTTTCTGTTGCTACTAATCATAAACCTATTGTGTACCTAACACAGTGGTATTACTCGCAAGTAAAGGCAACACAGGGTGTTCTCCGCGTGATGGTACTAATCACAAGTAGTTTCATGGTTCTAATACAATCACCTCTTGGTCGCCCCTTTTAGTCTCCTCTTACGACAGGCAGGGGATACCGTGGGTGTGTTATTCTTCTGCGTCCCCCACCCGCAGGGCGTAGACAGAGAGAAAAAGAAGTAACGGACAAAGAAAGGAAAGGGCCACGAAGGGCGTGATAATGAGAGACATCCTAGGCACGCTCTCACACCGGGTCGGATGGGATAGATTAAAGTGAAGAGCCTGGCACAAGTAAGTGGAAGAAATGCCAGGACTCAGCTAATGGCCCCGTGGTCGCCAACCCACGCTCCCACGTTGAGAGCCCCTGGGGAGCCTTTTTGGTCGCCTCTTACGACAGGCAGGCAGTACCGTAAGTGTATATTTTATGTGCGTCCCACAGCCACAGGGGATGATTCCTGTCAGAAAATAAGGAGTGTTAAGGAGGGTTGGGAAGTTGAAAAATAAAGTTCTTTGAACAAGAGAGAGGCGAGAATACGCAATATGAAAGGGTGGATTCATCCTGGTTTTGCAAGTTGGCACATGTAGGGAAAAGAAGGATCCAGTTTATTATTATTATTATTATTATTATTATTATTATTATTATTATTATTATTATTATTATTATTATTATTATTATTATTATTATTATTTGCAAGCTGCTTTACGTCGCACCGACACAGGTAGGTCTTACGGCGACGATGGGATAGGAAAGGGATAGGAGAGGGAAGGAAACGTCCGTGGCCTTAATTAAGGTTCATCCCCAGCGTTTGCCTGATGTGTAAATGGGAAACCACGGAAAACAATTTTCAGGGCTGCCGGCAGTGGGGTTCGGACCCACTATCTCCCGAATACTGGATACTGGCCGCACTCGAGCGACTGTAGCTATCAAGCTCGGTGATGCAGTTTATTATAATGGCATTTGGAACATTACCTTTGCTTTAGATGACAAGTGACTTGAGGAAACAGTAAGACGTATGAAATTGTGACCAAGTTATCACAGCTACTTGTTCCAACAACAAGAATACAAAACAAGGTCACAGTCAATTCCGTATTCTCCTCACGAGTACTGGGAACTTTGTCGTACCTATCGAGTCTGCAAAACCTGCACGTTGTAAAGCTACGGATGAGACAGAAGACGTTTCTAACTATCAACCCTCATTGCGTATTCAGCACGCATATACTCCGCGTGTGTGTGTATGTGTTTAACTGCAGACTAAGGCAGGCTCACACAATTGCGACCGATTATCTGCGACGTACAGTATTTGTGAAGCAAAGAACAATAAAGTGAAAGATGTTAATCTGGTCTGCACATTAAACTGTGAGATACTCATTATGATACCAAACAAAAAGCTATTATGAAGCACATTCATGCCATTTTACCAAACAAAAGAACACTTAGGTCGCAGTAAAATACCCAAGAGTGCACTGGTTATTTAAAAAAACATTGCTGTGTTTATCTGACGAGATTATGCTAAGAGATAATGGTTGCTGTTTGTGAAGCATGCACGAAGTTCAGATATTAAACTGATATGATATTAAAACCACTATACTTGCAGGGTAGATTTTAATTTACCATGATTCGAGTAATTTACGAGATAAGATTGGAGCATTTATGGGCTGGTATTGACGTCTAACCACCGGGATTCGTTGGAAGAGTGTGGTTTCTTCTTTCTGTGTATTGAGCACTATAGTACGTTATAGGGTCTACGGGTATCCGACGACCATGGAAAAGGAGAGGTTTAGGATTGAAAAGGAAGCTCCGTAAACATAACTGAAGTACAAAACCAAACCCCATGGAGTTTGAGCGTTAGAAGGCTTTGCCCAATCAGAAGGCTTGAAAATTACGACTTGACATGTGGTCAATGCTATGTTTTCAGAAGGTTTTCAGCAATGCAACTGCACGTCTACAACAGTAGGCTATCTTAATGTTCTAAAGGTATATCTTCCTAACTAGGATGACGTTTACTAAAATCAAGTCAGTGGTGGCTGGTAATTACAAATTCTAAATGATCTCGCAAACGGCTCATTTGTGGATCCATATTTACTAAGACGTTTTGGCTTCTAGTATCGCATATTTACAGCTGTTTCAGTTTGCGCTATTATGCCCTGTATAAGCATACGAGTATCGAATATTTACTCATTGATTACTACAAAGAGGTTTGTTGTCGATTTGCTTTATGGAGATCAACCTGTGGGAATCCAACATTTGGTTGGTTCATACTATTCACTGACAAAATAATTCAGAGTTGTTAATTATGCACATACATTGTGGTTCATAAATGATAAATCGTTAGAGCAATTATTACACTCTTGTGAATATAACCACCAAATCTCCATGAACACATGGTAACTACAGTAATATCCGAAAGTTTGGATACTATTTAAAGGTGCTAACTTGAAAGTCAGAATTCGCGATGAAGTTTATGTTAATTATTGCTTCACAACGCTCTATCTCCTGCTATTTTTATCCTTATACAGAGTTGGACCTACTTATCTTACTTTTAGGATTTTTAGGATCTACGTATTCCGTGTAGTTTGAGAGCATCTATGTATTCTCACGATTTGTTTTTAATGCTGGGAATTCAGTTGTGTCGTGAGGATCCTTTCTCATAACGTGTCCAAACCATTGCAGTTGAATACCTTGAAGATTTCCTTTCAACGGCATCTTCATTCTTATGGTGTTTCCTTCTAGTTTTCTTGCTTGTTGCGAGCATTCCGAGCCGTATAAGATTGTAGGTCTAACTGCGGTCGTGTACGTTTTTCATTTTTTCTTGGCTGTCGCATAATACTCCTGTTTGTTTTCTACATTTCAGCCACCCAGTACTTATACGATATGTCACGTCTGAATCTATTTCTGCATTGTTTGTGAGTACAGCTCCCACGTGTGTATTTATACTTCTCTTTTAGGTAATAATTTTGAAACTACAGCAGAAGAAATTAATGCGCTGAAAGAGGTATCAGAACAAACAGGCTAGCAGATGTCCTTCGAAATGACAGAAGTAATGTCAAACATCAAAGAAAACACGACTCAGTTTAAAACCAAATATGGAACAATAAACCGTGTGCGTAAGTTTAAATACCTTGGTGAGTGGATCCGATCAAACGGACTAGATACCGAGGCCTTAGCGGCCAGAGCAAGGAAAATGGAGGTAGTTTTCCAAATCACCCGAAACACCCTACAACAAAAGGTGCTTTTCTATAAATACCAAAATTTACCATTATGACATTGTTGTCAAGCATATATCTCTCTGTACGTCAGAATGACTTATGCAAATAGAGAGAAAGGTTACCCACAAAATTTTGGCCCAAACTACAAAAACCGGATGTACACAAGTAAATATAGACAAGAAATCTATTCTAAGATAGAAAAGATACACCCAATGGACAGAATGCTCAAACACGAAGTTTGTTTCTAACGGTCACCTGCGATGGATGGACAAAACGCATTTTTAATAATTTTGATTCAAAAACCGAAAACAAACATTCCCTGGTGCATTAACGTCAAGAAGGAAGTCGAAAAAATGGGTCTACGATCAGAAGACGTGCAAAACGTGACACCTTCTCAGAACAAACATCGTGAATTTTAGAACTTTCCGGGGTGTGAATTAGACAACTGGTGTAAAGTCGTCGCATGAAGGCCTTGCTCGAAACAGCAAGCTAAAGGAAACCTACTGGATCAATCTAACAACGAGTAAACGCTAGAATGTTTAATGAAACGTATCGTGGTCCCTAGTTAGCCAATTATCAAATAAATAAATAAATAAATAAATAAATAAATAAATAAATAAATAAAATATGAAATGAAATAATAATAATAATAATAATAATAATAATAATAATAATAATAATAATAATAATAATAATATATATTTAGTTAAAAGAGTTTACTAAAACACATTTGGCAAATCCGTCCGTCCGTTCTACTGGACCGATTTACTTCCTTTATATTGTATCATCTCCAGAATTAGCTGCCAGTGAATCGTGAGACACCGATATGTCTCAATGTTCAGCCATCTTTGAGTAATCATATATCAAATCATGAAATGATCACTCCAATAATTGTAAGCGAAGGATTACTGTACTTAGCAGGTTGCTAACCGGCTAACACTTTTATTAATTAATTTTCTGATATATGTGATATTCCTCCTTAGTAATGGCATTGCATGCATACATTTCTGGTTACTACCTGTCAAGCTGGAGAGTATATACACCTCCGCTGATCACCGAAGAATACTATTCCCTTCTAGATAGTCCTTGAATTTCTAACTTTTCCCACCTTCCAAATATATTCACTGATGGTGGAGCGTCCCAAATAACTTACATGCTGCTAAGAGCAAAAAGTCTACGTACAAACAGACCTCATCATGACATATACCTTAGACATAATCTGGGAACACGTATCGAAAGATAACGTAGATACACTACAAAGAGTGAAGGCCATGTATCTCAAAAAAATTCTCTCCTGGCATAAAACACTCCTTCGAGACTAATCTATGAGTTCAGAAGACAACAGTTCTATATCGAAGAAATGCGATTAAAAACATCATTGGCTTCTATTATACAACACCAAGCTTTACATCAAGAACTGCAGGATAAGAAAATAGACTTTTACCAAACAGACGACATGATAACGTCAGAAAGGATGAATTCTGACTACGAAATGCGGCATATAATAACGCGCTTCTTATTCAATGTTCATAAAACCGTTTAAAATGGCAGGAAAAACAGTATGACAACGACAGGCATATGAAGACGAGTTATCTGACCTACCTGCAGCGAATGGTTCAAGCCCCACTGTCGGCCCTTTCCTATCCCATCGTTGTCATAAGATCTATCTGTGTCGGCGCGACGTGAAACAAATTAAAGAAATAACGAATGCTGTTGAACATCATGGGTCCGCTAGTAATAATAATGATAGAAATAATAATAATATATTTCCGGACGCATGCTATAGGAACTCACAGGACCGAGACGGCGAAATTAATCTCTCGTTGAACATGTTTTCCTCTCACATGATATTATTGCCATCCTAAGAAACTAAACATTGGCGACATGTGTTCATTCAGGAGAGTGCCTATTGAAAACAAAAGCCAGCAACTGGAACCATTAGTGTTCGTGACGCAAGGGGCTTTGTCTGCGCCTCGCGAGATTACTTCCTGAAAGGATATGCAGAGTGGTGAGGGTTGACTTGACTTGTAATGGCTCGGTGATTACTGTGCACCAAGGAGAAAGGAACGTTGCCTTGGTTCGTGTACACTCAAAAAAGCGGATCCATTTGGTAATGGGGAAAGGTTTATGAACCCTTCATTGTACTCCAAAACCTGTGGGAGGATTACAAGTTATATAATTAGCAGATATTAGAGGGAATATGTAGCAACGTGAGAGTCCCTTAAATGCTTCTAAAATCTTGATATATAAAAAAATGAAATTACGTCTGTCTGTCTGTCTGTCTGTCTGTCTTTATTCTGAAAGGACTTGACATCCAATCCGCTAGGCGGAATTTCATGAATTTTCACAAATATCCCAAAGGGATTTGTCACAAAACTAACTACACTTAATTTCAAAATATAGACCTAGACATATATTATTTGCGAAATTATTTGAAAAAACCACTTAAATGGCCAAGTGAAACTAAATTCAATTTATTTTTAATTTGCTTTACACAGATAGGTCTTACAGTGACGATGGGATAGGAAAGGGCTAGGAGTGGGAAGGAAGCGGCCGTGGGTTCGAACCCCACTGTCGGCAGCCCTGAAGATGGTTTTTTGTGGTTTCCCATTTTCACACGAGGCAAATGCTGGGGCTGTACCTTAATTAAGGCCACGGCCACTTCCTTCCTACTCCTAGCCCTTTCCTGTCCCATCGTCGCCATAAAACCTATCTGAGTTGGTGCGACGTAAAGCAACTGATAAGAAACAACTGTTTTTCCTGTCCTTTTAAACGGTTTTATGATGATGATGATGATTATTATTATTATTATGATGATGCTTGCTGTTTAAAGCGGCCTAACATCGATGGTCATCAGCCCCTGTAATGGGGAAAGGTTTATGAACCCTTCATTGTACTCCAAAACCTGTGGGAGGATTACAAGTTATATAATTAGCAGATATTAGAGGGAATATGTAGCAACGTGAGAGTCCCTTAAATGCTTCTAAAATCTTCCGACGGTGGGGTTCGAACTAACTATCTCCGGATGCAAGCTAACAGATGTGCTTCCCTAACCACACAGCCAAACAGTTTAAATTTAATTAGTTACAAAGGGCTTTCTTTGGATTTCATAAACCATTGGTCAGTTAAAAGAAATCTCAAGAGCCATAGTGTCTACAAGGCTGCGGTTTGAATTTGAATTTCTATTTGAATTTCTATTCTCGTGGAAACCTTGCTGCATAAATTGGTAGGACTGACATAACAGTTGAAATTCTTGTTTACGTTCGGCATAAGATATTATTGGGATAAGGCGTGTAATGAATTCATTCCTTGTGCTGTTGTGCTATCATTCTATTGACCTTGTGTCTTAACTTATCATTTTCAGACAAGTAACCCGTTTCTCAGGAAATGTAAAATACTCTCGAATTTTAAACAGTTCCTTGTCCGACTCGTTGGCTGAACGGTCAGCGTACTGGCCTTCGGTTCAGAGGGTCCCAGGTTCGATTCCCGACCGGGTTGTGGATTTTAACCTTAATTGGTTCATTCCAATGGCATGGAGGCTGGGTGTATGTGTTGTCTTCATCATCATTTCATCCTCATCACTACGCGCAGGTCGCCTACGGGAGTCAAATAGAAAGACCTGTACCTGGCGAGCCGAATCCGTCCTGGGATATACCGGCACTAAAAGCCATACGACATTTCATTTCAACAGTTCTTGATACCACACCTCTAGAATTGTAGATATAGCTTGTATATTCCCAGTAAAATTCACTAAAAACAAACAGAAAAAGAAGTCTGTCTTAACTCCTAGAGTATGGACTTCAATTAAACTAGAGTAGTAAGTACATGAAGCATGTATAAGTAACCTGAAAATCTTTCATAAAGTTTCAGGTAATTTTGAGAAAATGAGTCTTAAAGTTAGCAATTCTAACATTGGTGGGATAGGGAAATCATACTTCCCTTAATAGTTTAGTCCCAGACAAGGTATTATGGCTAAGGGAACATAGCAATTTATTGAAAAAATGAAATAATGTCCCTCAATAAATTGTGATGATATGAGTTGCGGATTTAAGAAAGCGGTAACAGAGGAGAAGTTCATTCACAGGGTTTCTTTGGTAATCAGATAAGAAGATGACTTATGGTATTACTTAATCCTAAAGAGGCAAAGCAGGGGCAATAAATTAAAGCAGAAAACAGAAGTAGAAAGTAAATACAGTAAAAATTATAGCAAATGCCAGAAAACACCTTACGGTGTGAAAAAATGAGCTACACTCCGCGGTACTGTTCAAATATTAACGGCCATCCTCAGTGCTATTTGAAGACGATTGTAACGTCCAAAGTGTATTTCCCAAGTATCCTGCAGAATGGCAGCCTGACGTCCCTCTCGCATTCTACCCAAGGATAATTCACGAGTTTATAGGAATGTTGACGAATATGTGGCAAACAGCCGGAGACTTTTCCATAGTAACAGGCAGGTTCCTTGTCGTTCGCACAATGCAGAGCGTGAGACACGCAGAAAATTGCAATTTTCTCCGTCAACTGAAAGAGCAAACGAAATTATGTACATTACAGATGTTTTTTTTTAAATGAAGGAGAGTTTCACATATAATGTACAGATTTGACAGAAAATCAAGAGTATAACAGCAAACTGAAGAAACCTTTTCTGGTTTTCCTGTAAACCCTCCAGTGATTCAGTGATTTTTAAATCATATTCACATAAAAATCTGCTCCTGGATGAGTATATTCTAAATATGAAGTTTGGTTGAGATATATTCAGCCGTTTCGCCGTGATGGTGGAACAAATGGACAGACAAGAAAGCTAGAAACCACTTATACGGTGTTGAGGTGAACTAATACGGATACATATCTGAAGAATTGGCAAAGAAAAGAAAACGAAATTACAGAGATCTGACCCTTTACAAATTTATTTGTATAGACAAGTGTAAGTAACGAATTCATAGACGATCTGTGACCTAGGGCACAGCCCCAAATATACTTATGTCGTGAATAATGATGATGATATTAGCAAACCTTAAATGTCTTACAGTAATACTATGCTATATGTTACGGTTTTTTACTTCTTACCCACTTTGTGAGAATGTTTCGTTTCCTTTCCATCCAGCAGAACTCTCGGTCTAACACTAAAATTGACTACTTCACTGGCTTGACGATTCCTGTCAAAAACATTCACCAGCAAAACAGGGTTAGTTCGCAGTTCTTGTACGTACAAGCTGGCATTTGGTTTGAACGCGATAAGAAATGGAGGGAGGCTGCTCGGGGCGGTCTCCCGGCCCGCCCAGCTAGTTATGTATCTCACGTATGGCCTGGGCTAATACAGTTCGTCCTATCGCGAGGCGAGCCGCCAGCCTAGGCCAAGGGAGAGATGATGCATGGCTGATTGCATGATAAGGACAATGCAATCACGCTCAAGCCCCATATTCACACCAGCTGCTTCCCACGGGAAATAACCCACAACCCTGCAACCAGGAGTCACATCAGACACTCTTAGCCGGGAGAATATACCCTATATTCACGTTTTCTTATTGAGCATTTTATGTCGTAAGATTAGAAATAGATTTCGACCTCGCTCACAGCAAGGACTTTTGCTGGACCAGAAGTCTATTAAAGCTCGAAATAAGTTTATTATTCATTCATTCATTCATTCATTCATTCATTCATTCATTCATTTTTCAACAGCATTTCTGCCCACTTACAGAACATTTCCATTTCTTATTTCTAACGTTATAAATGTCCGACTCGTTGGCTGAACGGTCAGCGTACTGGCCTTCGGTTCAGAGGGTCCCGGGTTCGATTCCCGGCTGGGTCGGGGATTTTAACCTTAATTGGTTAATTCCAATGGCACGGGGGCTGGGTGTATGTGCTGTCTTCATCATCATTTCTTCCTCATCACGACGCGCAGGTCATCTACGGGAGTCAGATAGAAAGACCTGTACCTGGCGTGCCGAACACGTCCTGGGATATCCCGGCACTAAAAGCCATACGACATTTCATTTTTACGTTATAAATAATTTACAATAAATTTAAAGTATGAACCTAATACTATACATACGAACCATGGACAGTGATATATGTGTGTTTCAAATTATTATTTTAATTTCTCCTAAAATATACATTGATGATCTATATTAATCGAAGGACTAAACTATTCATGGTAGACATGTCGATGGCCTAGATTGAATACCTCGTATCTCACAAAGTTCCTCCTATCCATTATTGCCCTTAAGAATGGTCCAATCATTTTTGGGTATGCACTCCATCAGAACAACGTTCGTTGGGTTTATTTTCCTATGCGTACTCTAACGCAAACATACTTTCTTATGGTACGGTAAGGTAAAGTTCATTTTCCTTCTCACATAGGCATAGGAAAACAGAACACAACGAACATTGTTCTGATGGATTGCATATTATCCATGTGTGGCTGGGAGGCGTAACCAGTCTTAAGGGAAATGGTGGGTAGGAAGAACTTTGTGAGATACGAGGTATTCATTCTAGGCCATCGATGTATGAGACTATTTAATTTATATCTTCTCTCTGTGTGAATTCCCTTCTGATTGACTTTAAGAAGAAACTCTCCTCGTGAAATACCTCCACGTTTGGCATTTTATTAATTGACTGATATATTCGGCTTAATAGTAAATTCATATGGTGATTTGTGTTTGGCCTTTTAATAAAGAAAGTTAAATTATTTCTATTACTTCCAAACGGTGCATACAGGTTTATTTGGTGGAGTAACTCTCGCTTATCTGCTTTACCTTTGAGAATTCTATGTAGGTATTTTACACTCGTTAATGTTCTATTAGTATGAAACCTATCTATCCCAAAATTTGTTATTAAGTCACTATATGCTACATAATTTGCACTGGTCTTAGATACGCATAAATACAGACATCTTATAAATTTAGTTTGAACACTTTCTATATCTTCCATACGTTTATTACATGATGGATTCCGTATCATTGTAAAAACATATCACGATACAAATACGAAATTATAAATGTAAATGGAAATCCAAAGCCTGTTTCCAGTCATTCGATCGGGTCAAGAATGGAATGAATGAATGAAAGAATGAATGAATGAATGAATGAATGAATGAATGAATGAATGAATGAAGCCCTCCCTCCCCCCCCCCCCGCCGATCTAGCGGTGAGGATAGGAATTGTGCCGGCTGCCGAAGCCTGTCGCACTCCTCTAGGACAAGGATTAATGAAGGACAGATGAAATGATATTGGATAGTGTTGCTGGAATGAAATAGGAAAGGGAAAACCGGTGTACCCTGATAAAAAGCTGCCCGCCTGCGCTTTGTCCAGCACAAATCTCACATGGAGTGACCGGGATTTGAACTACGGAAACCAGCGTGAGAGTCCAGCGCGCTACAGCGTGAGCCACGGAGGCTCTGACGAAATTATAAACAATCGTGTAAAATAATATTATGATTTCTAATGGTTTTGGTATTTTTTCCCACGGTTTAAGGCGACCTCAAGACGCCGAAGGCATTCTCCGGAGGAATTTTTACGCGCCCGTAAATCTAAAGACACGAGGTTGGGATATACCACGGCTGCTAATAAAGTAGTGACAACGTAGTCCGGACACTCGCAAGAGATCGGGCATGCGCAAATGGAATATGGGTGAGGTCAGGTGGCGCTGTTGTCGATGATGGTGTTGGTGCTGGTGATTGTTTTAAGAGGAAGTACAACTAGGCAACCATCCTCTATATTAGATTAATCAGAGAGGAAACGGGAAGGGATCCGACAGTTCGAAAAATGAAGATATCGGCCAAAGAAAGACATGGGCCACTAAGGGCGTGCAAATGAAAGCCTCCATAGCCCACGGAAACCTAATAGCGGTTCGGGATTTTAATCGCGTCTGATTAATTAATCTGGCTAGGGCACTGGTTGTTTGTGTTCATACCAACGCTTTCCTCTTCGTATTCAGAAAACAAACTACACTACCAACCACCTCAGAAGCACGCAATAGTGATTAGATCCCTCCATATAGGGTTGGTGTCAAGAAGGGCATCCAGCCCTAAAACAGGGCCAAATCCACGTGTGATACACAGGTCGCTCCCGCGACCCCACAAGTGTGAGAAACGCGGTAGAAGAATAAGAATAATAAGGCCTTGAATAATATATCACTCAAAGTAATTATTCAACTGAAATACTAGACTACTAAACTCACCAGTGGATCGCCCAATAGTGTTTCGGTTTCTCTACCATATGGTAGAAATGTACGGGACGTTGAAAGTGATTCGCACACAATTCAAATAATCATGACAGACATGGAAATTTGTATTAATTGCAGCGTATTTTTTGTCCAAGTTCTTATAACTGTAAAACTACTGGATGTATTTCTGCCAAACATCATATTACACTGTACTTCTCCTGGATAAACTGGGAGTTTAGAGGAAGATAGAAACAGTGATCTTACACTCCCACAATATATGCATGACCAGCCTTATTGGAAATCAATTTCTAAATCGTTTTCTCATGTTCATCTTTTCCATACGAGGATTACTAATTGAGATATCATTGCATTGTAAGTCCCGGTGGACTTAAATCAAAAGCGGGTGCAATTTGTAGTATACTCATTCAGATTGTGTTACCCGGTGCATATGACGTCAAGGTATGACTTGGAGTTAGGGTTTATAGAAAGATTACTCCAAGTATAAGTTCCTTAAATTAGGTCTACATACCTTAAACATACGAATATTATATTTACATCATTTTATGCAGTATGTGTATTTATCGTATGACGGATGACGGATAATAACGGAGATGCTTACGATAAATGGGATTTTTATTCCATGGCCCGTGGAACATTTAGTGCAAGTTACTTCAAAGTAGATTTGCGGGAAGAACTAAAGAGCCATTTTACTTTTTTCGATAGAACAAATAATAAAGGAGGTTATCATTAAAGATGGGTCGCATTAGCCTTGAGCCACAGGGCCGTTCCAATGGTCAGAGAAAGAACAGTATGTAACCAAGAAGCAGGGAGAATTGCGCACAACTTCGGACCAGGAACCGTACCGTACCATAAACTGTAATCGTCTTCATTCTGTCTCAAATTCTTCACGCTACTGCCACTTGCTTTTGTGCAAAAATATCACTTTAACATGCTGTATTAAACGTTTGAATTCAGGCATGTAACTTCATGAAAGAAACATGTAATCTATTACAAATTTCCGTGCGAAGAAAGGGTGATAATACACAATGCTACGCCCATGCTGTGAGTGACTTCCTGCCGAACTATCTCACATTGTCAAGCGAAATGAAATACTGGTATCTTACCATAGGAAAATTGGTTATCAGACATTTCGATCTACCGAACTATACATGAAAGTGTCCGATTCGTTGGCTGAACGGTCAGCGGACTGGCCTTCTGTTCAGAGGGTCCCGGTTTCGATTCCCGGCAGGATCTGGGATTTTAACCTTAATTGGTTAATTCCAATGGCTCGGGGGCTGTGTATGTGTGGCGTATTCAACATTAGAAATCATCCTAGGTAGGGCCCTCATCTTCACAGATATGCAGGTCGCCTAATAGGCCCTCTACTAGAAAAAGACCACCGAGCTCGATAGCTGCAGTCGCTTAAGTGCGGCCAGTATCCAGTAATCGGGAGATAGTGGGTTCGAGCCCCACTGTCGGCAGCCCTGAAGATGGTTTTCCGTGGTTTCCCATGTTCACACTAGGCAAATGCTGGGACTGTACCTTAATTAAGGGCACGGCCGCTTCCTTCCAATTCCTAGGCCTTTCCTATCCCATCGTCGCCGTAAGACATATCTGTGTCGCTGCGACGTAAAGCAAATAGCAAAAAAAACCAAAAAAAAAACCTGCACCTCTCCGAAGACCATACACCATTATTATTATTTACACATGAAAGACGGTCTACAGTGTCATAACCACTTTAAAAATCAACAATTACACTGACTGACTACCGTAATTCGATGCGTACTTTGTCTCTTCTCTTGCTATTCATCTCTACTAAATGGCACTACATCTCCAACATTACAAATACTAACACCCTGGCGAAGGTCAGAACAACTAGTAATCTATATAAATGTTCTTTACTCTATACATCACGTTATGACGAATAGAAATGGCTCGTACTAGCTTTCTGAAAATGAGGAGTCTACTCTGTGACAGAAGCTTCAGCTTGGAGACACATCACAACTTCGTCAGATGCTATGTATATTCAGTGCTTCTGTACGGCGGTCAAACATGGACTCTGAAATGTGCCACCATTAAAAGAATGAATGCCTTAAAGATGTGCGTGTTCCGACGTATGTTACGGATCTCGTGGAATAACCACGTCCCAATGCTGCCGTACTCAAATGCACGAGAAGGGAACGAATTTTGATGAGTATAATCAAGAAAAGAAAGACAGCCTACCTTGGGCATATTATGAGGAATGAAAGAACAACTTACTTAAATTGATTATCCAGGGTATAAGGTTGATGGAAATAGAGGTTGGAGTCGAAGGAAACCCTCTTGGCTGAAGAACTTATCGGATTGGATAGGACTAGATTCTAGTAGTCTGATGAGTACAGGCGAACATCATAGAAACTTCGCTGTGATTTTGGCCAACCTACAGTCACGGAGAAGGCACTAAAAGAAGAAGAAATTTCGCTGGGTCAGTTGAGTTCAATATCCAATACATTAGCCTATTTCAGAAGCAATCACTGTACCATAATCGTGAGGGAGAGAAAGACATATAGCAGCCATTCTGGTCCTTTCGCGTAATACTCACATCAATAACACAAGACGTATAGAAATGGTTAGAATGGGATGGGCGTTACTCCTCGGACTAGAGATGCACTTTGGTGAGCGTGAATATTTCATATTCTCGATATTCCTCTCGACGGCGCTGGCCCTCTCTATCATGTATAACAGACGTAGGAGCCTGAACAAGGGTAACAAATCTGAAGCTTTGTCACCCTATGGCCAATAAGAATGAACAGTACGTATATTCCTCATGTTAGCTTTATGAAGTTAATACAGGCTCATTATAATAATCTCTGACGATTAGTGATAGAAAGCAGACTTTCGGATAAATAATTTGTTTGAAAATCATTAAACACTGATTCCATCCATCACCACTTAGATATCCCTCTACTTATTTTACTCTCCATTATAGAGACCATTATTCTCCTAGATAAACGATGCACCTCCATTTGCTTCACATGGCCCTACAATCCAAGCCGGTTTATCTTTCCAACTTCATCCATTTGTTTCGTAATTAAAAGCATGTATCTCCTCACTCCGAGTATCCTCATAGCAATTTTCACACCTGATTTTCTTTCTTTCTTTCTTTCTTTCTTTCTTTCTTTCTTTCTTTCTTACTTAATCAGTTTACCCCCCAGGATAGGCTTTTCCCTTGAACTCAGCGACGGATCCCACCTCTACCTCCGTAAGGCCAGTGTTCTGGAACACGAGACTTTGGTTCGAGGGATACAACTGGGGAGGAGGACCAGTACTTCGCTCAGGTGGCTGAACAGGAGTCTAGTGGAGGGATGGGAAGTTTTTAAGACAAAGAGGAGGAAAGGAATCGGTCGTAGCCTTAAGTTAGGTACCATCCTGGCATTTGCCTGGAGGAGGAGTGAGAAACCGTGGAAAACCACTTCCAGGATGGCTGAGGTGTAAATCTAACCCCCCTACATTCTGTTGACCTCCCAAGGCTGAGTGGACTTCGTTCCAAGCCCCGTACAACTTTTCAAATTTCTCGCACCCTCGCCTCCGAAGGTGGCAGCTAAACACACTAACCACTACACAAGAGGTGGTCTCACCTGATTTTACCAGCAATAATTCTCGCTAACTTCAATGTCTGGTACTTTCAACTTACGAAAACGATTTCCCGAGTCCACCCAGCGCTCACTCCCGTACAGCAAACTCGGTCGGAAAACAAACCGATGTAAATACAGTGCTGAATTACTTCTTACAGAATACCGTTGATTGCAACTATGACCTAACTACATCAGCTTTGTTAAATATTTTTTTAAGCTTTGCTTAATATAAAACAATCTTGCCGGGCTGAGTGGCTCAGACGGTTGAGGCGCTGGCCTTCTGACCCCAACTTGGCAGGTTCGATCCTGGCTCAGTCCGGTGATATTTGAAGGTGCTCAAATATGTCAGCCTCGTGTTGGTAGATTTACTAGCACGTAAAAGAACTCCTGCGGGACAAAATTCCGGCATCTCGGCGTCTCCGAAAACCGTAAAAAAGTAGTTAGTGGGACGTAAAGCAAGTAGCATTATTATTATTATTAAAACAATCTTGGGAGAATGCACATTGAAAGTACTTGAAATGTTACACCTGTTCCAGTTTTCTGTTCCCAATCTGACATTCATTCCTCTTAATTTTCTATCCTACTGACGTCACATTAGTCTCGGAGATGGTTATTTTCTTATCGTACTCGATGCATAAATTTTTATGCTCAAAGATTAATTAACATTATTATAAATATTTTTATCCTTTTAAAATGGTACGAACATTTTGAAAATAGCCATTTTCTGGGACACAATCGTTTTTCTTTATCTTAGAATTTGTTTTACATCGCAACGGCACAGATAGGGCTTAAGACGGCGATGAGAAAGGAAAGGCCGTGGCCTTAATTAAGGTTCAGCATTTGCCTGGTATGAAAATGAGAAAATACAGAAAGCCATCTAACCATTTTCAAGGCTGCCGACAGTGGGGTTCGAACCCACCCACTATCTCACAACTGCGCTCCCTAACCGCACGTCCAACTCGCTCGGTGGGACACAATCAATACTTGTCAAGGAGAAACATAGGAATCCAATATTTTCCCCTCCTCAAGCCTCGAATTAATATATTTGAATGAATGCTTGTCTTTATTAATGAGAAAAACTGTTTTAATATCCCGAATTGGGCACGAGGAGTGTAGAATAAATATATTATCCCTCTTCTACCACAACGACCCCTGCTTTCTAGAAAAAAAGAATGTGATTTGTTCAGGCGTTTAATCTGCTTGCCTGGGGACTGTCGGATATCATGAAAATTAAATGTGTGCGATAGCCAGGGGCCGTATGCTCCAAAAGCACCCATCAAAAACATAATCTCCGTTACATCAGTTTCATTCCTCTCGTCTGAGAATCTTCCACTTTCACCTCACCAATCGTTACACTCCTTTGCTAAAAACCTAAATCAATCACAATTAACACTGAAACAGTACACAGTGATAAGAAAATAAACAAAATGTTTTACTGGCCTATTTCTAAGATAACATGTTTGCTAGAGAGAAGCAAAGAGATGTATAAATAGAATGAACAACGTAACTAAAGAGTACGTTAGCAAAGATATTCCAGTAGGTTGTCAGAATGATACAGGGAACTTGAAATGTATACACTGCGATGAACTTCCAATTAAGGGTTCCGAATAATAAATTAGGAAGTGATGGCTTAGAGGTGCAACTACGACATTTATTCCTGGCTAAAATGGCTATGACCTTGCTACAAATAAAATACCGACTCTTTTATTGTTTGGTATTCAGCTCGAAGTCGTGTTTGATCTTCCACAGCTCCGCCAACAGCTGCCATAGATAGCGTAGGCGTCATTGAAGAGGTATACTAGGGAAATAAGGAGTGAGGTAGTGGCTTTCTTCACCGAGCCAGAAGTTACTATAACATATCAGTCTGGGAAGCCCACTCTTTAATCTAGTCGGCACACACACATATACACTTACATCTGATAATGAATGACATTTCACTAATTAGTGGCTGGTTATGAAAGTCACTTATCCTCAAAGCAGGTCTCCATCTGGTCACTCTGGTGTTTACCTGGAACTGGTGAGCCTTCCATAATCTTTATTGAAGTCACACTTTTCACTTGGCTTCGCAAGAAACAGTCTCTTGACTCAGCAGCTCCATGCTGACAGGTTCGAACACTGCTTTGTTAACCATCACAATACACGAATGCTGTTCACTTGGCTCGACTCCAGACAAGACCGAAATTCGCAAAATTAACTTCTGAGACTGCTCCACACATTGAGCAACTTAACACATGTCACTCGATAAGACAATAAGATAGAACGAATCAATCAATACCACGCACAAAACAATGACAACAATTCCAACATTAACACTCCATGTGGGTCTCGGCCCTCAAGTGGCGGCTGGTCCGTGGTCCAACAGCACTACACTCTGACCGGCCAACCAAGCAGAGGGGGGGGTGGCCACGGCTCTACCGTGACTCTACGCCTCTGCAATCGGGAGGCGGGACAGGACTGGACCTCACGGCTGGCCCCAACCGTCGGGTGTCCTGAGAATGGTTTCCGTGGTTTTCCATTCTCCTGCACTAAGGAGAATGCCGGGATAGTTCCCAGTATAGGCCACGGCAGCCAACTTCCTCACATTCTCCGAGCATCTCCTTCACCGCAAGAAATCTCCCGGCCTGAGAGACGGCGTCACCGTCTAAGAGGCCCGCATCCCCCTTCAGGGGAGGAATGAAAACATTTTAGTAGTAGTAGCAACACTCTATGAAGATAACAGAGTCTTATCACTACTGCTCCTCAAGAACAAAAGCAGTGCTCCAACAATGTTACCGGTAACCAACTCTGCTCTCCCTCATCGCCCCAACAACACTACTATGTAATGTTACTGTATAAGAGGTATGTGGGAAAATAAATTTAAAAAGGATGAAAACAGAAAATTCACGTAGTTAGTAGTCAGAACATGTACTGTATGTGGAGATATCCCAGACACTATGACGATGTTAAAGTCTAGGCAGTACCTCAAATGCTAAGTATATATAATGTACTGTAGTAGTAAATGATAATGAAATAATGTGTCGTGACAGTTCCTTTAGTTGGAAAAAGTTTGTATGTTTTAATTACTAAAAAAACCAACTGAAAATTACTGCGATGATGGCTGAGGGCGGATTTTCTCTCCGCCAGTCGGTGGTCAACCGTGACTGGGATAGAAGAATATTCTATGCATTCATTCACTCGGCAATTCATTCATTCACTGTTCTTGAACGCGTCCAGCCAGCCTTTACATTCCTAGTGATAAAGTACCATAATTTTCGGAGTGTGATCGGAAGAGGAACATTTTAGACTTGATACTGTATAGGCTTTTGGGCTTATGGCATGTCAAGAAAACAAGGTGAAATTCTTTACGTTTCACAGAGCACCTTACTCTGCGCCATCAGAAGAAAATCTCGACTGTCCACGAGAAAGGCTTCTGAACAATGAGCTTGTGAAATTTAGACGTTATAATATACGGGGAAATGGTACGTTCTCTCGTCACCAGATGGCTCCCCGGACATAGCACAGCGCTAGCGTTTGAAGCGGGAGCTGATCGAACAATCAGTCAGTCTAAGTGGGTCACATAACATGTGTACGTAACACATGACGTTGACAGGTGTATGACATTGACACAAGCCTGGAATGAATAATCTGGCGATGAGGAACGTACGATTTTGGAAAACACCGAGACGAAATAACAATAGTGAAAGGACAGGGAACTATAGGAACATTCTAGTTTCACTTTTCACAGAATCCACGGAGACAGCAGACGATAACCAGAACAGACAGAGTGGCCGTCACATTCCTGCAGCCCGTCTGAGAGCTTCCCGGCCCGACTCACTCAACCGTTCCTGGAAATTCCGAAGTGGGCTTCCAAAGGGCTGGCAGTCACATTAATACGTAACACTATTCATTTTAAGGAAAGGATTTATAGTCTCTATAAAAAGTAACTATTTAAAAAGTTTTGTCGCTTCGAAGATAAGAGTTTATAGATGAAGGAAGGGTAAGGGTTCGAAAAGTAGTGAAAAATTAATGAACACAGGTTTCAGAAATCTAATAGGCTACTACGTGAGAAGAAAAATTGCTGCGTAAAAAACGTTCCAGGGGAAATATGATTTAGAGACAGAAATATATGTATCATTGTCCGAGTCGGTAGCGGAATGGTCAGCGTTCTGGCTCTTGGTTCAGAGGGACCCGGGTTCAGTTCCCGGCAGGGTCGGGGATTTTAACCTTAATTGGTCAATTCCAATGGCTCGGAGGCTGAGTGTGTGTGGCGCATTTACATTAGAAATCATCCTAGGTAGGGCCCTCATATTCACAGACATGCAGGTCGCCTAATAGGACGTCTAAGAGAAAAAAGACGCGCACCAGTATACTCCGGAGGCCAAACGCCATTATTATTATTATTATTATTATTATTATTATTATTATTATTATTATTATTATTATATGTATCATTCACTAATGTTTATCAATGGTCTTTCCTCCTGGGTCTATATCCTGTGTGTATTTTGCCCAGTTTTAATGCCTGATTCCCTTCCTGACGCCAACTTAACATGGAGGGATGTATTTAATATTGCCTCTTTATGTAATGAACTGTAGCTTAATGTGTTATATGTAAATGATAATGTTTATGACGATGAACACAGACACAGAGGCTCCAAGCTTGACTGATTAATCAAAGTTTTACATCCCCAGCCTGGCCGGGAATCAAATTAGGGGCCCACTAAGCCGAAGTCTACTACGCTGACCCTTCATCCAAGGAGCCTACCATCTTCAGTCAACTGTAGTATTTTCATGATATTTTCATGTTTTAATAATTTCGTGATTCGTAGAATAAGCTTACGATCTTTACCATTGTCACGCCATATGAAAATCTATATATATAAAAGCAAGTCGGGCTGGAGCGATGTATATATAAATATTTAAAAATGAAAAAAGACGTGAATTAATGAGGCACTTCCAGAAACCTCAGAAATTTGAAACTTGGTACGAGGGAAACTGATGACCCCAGGATCCCTAGAAAAATCGGAAATTCTCAAAATTCCCTGAAGGGGGCACACTGGGGGGACTCAAATTTTGGGCTCAGCATAAGAACACAGTCGTATAGTATATCCAAAACGATAACCTATAGGTTTCGTGGGCTTAAACATTTTCGGGAATTTCCTCATTTTTATCCCCTATCCCCCCAAATTAAGATGGCGGCACAACCTGCCAGACGAGGTAGACAATTGAAATTTGGTGAAATTATAGCTTTTGGTCCCTTACCGACGGGAAAATTCCAAGATGTTCAAATTTTTCACTTTTTACCCCCAAAGATATCGAAATATGGAGGCAATTTTAATGACTGTGCAGACATTCCTTTTGAGCTATTTTTTGGCTAAACGGTAAGTCGTATCACAAAACGGATGGCACAATGTCCCTTCAATTCGGCGTGATCTACAACTTTGGTCCTGTGACACTTTGTCGTATCTCTCTCCCTTATACGTTAAATTTGGCCGTATTTCTGGATTGTTCGTAAATTTGGTGATTTTTACAAGTATATTTCATTGTTTGACACACTTATAAGAATGATAGGATCATCGCGTTATGTGCGCACATTGGCACGATTAAGGGACATATGTGTACCAAATTTCATGATTCTAGCTTATACATAAGTAGGTAAAATGTAATGTAAAATGTTAAAAATGCACCCAAATTTCACCCTATTCAAAATGTGAACTCAATTTACCATCTTAATATGGGAGATACTAGGATATGGTTTAGAAACAGACATTTAGAGCGGTAAATGAGGCGTCTGATGGCGCAAACCGTTTCTTAATATCATAAACCGTTTAGGAGATATGAATCTCGAAGTGGAAGTCTGCACTTTTCAAAGTGCTCATACTTATCCGTCATCTATCTATATATATAAAAGCAAGTCGGGCTGGAGCGATGTATATATAAATATTTAAAAATGAAAAAAGACGTGAATTAATGAGGCACTTCCAGAAATCTCAGAAATTTGAAACTTGGTACGAGGGAAACTGATGACCCCAGGATCCCTAGAAAAATCGGAAATTCTCAAAATTCCCTGAAGGGGGCACGCTGGGGGGGCTCAAATTTTGGGCTCAGCATAAGAACACAGTCGTATAGTATATCCAAAACGATAACCTATAGGTTTCGTGGGCTTAAACATTTTCGGGAATTTCCTCATTTTTATCCCCTATCCCCCCAAATCAAGATGGCGGCACAACCTGCCAGACGACGTAGACAATTGAAATTTGGTGAAATTATAGCTTTTGGACCCTAACCGACGGGAAAATTCCAAGATTTTCAAATTTTTCACTTTTTACCCCCAAATATATCGAAATATGGAGGCAATTTTAATGACTGTGCAGACATTCCTTTTGAGCTATTTTTTGGCTAAACGGTAAGTCGTATCACAAAACGGATGGCACAATGTCCCTTCAATTCGGAGTGATCTACAACTTTGGTCGTGTGACATTTTGTCGTATCTCTCTCCCTTATACGTTAAATTCGGCCGTATTTCTGGATTGTTCGTAAATTTGGTGATTTTTACAAGTATATTTTATTGTTTGACACACTTATAACAATGATAGGATCATCACGTTGTGTGCGCACATTGGCACGATTAAGGGACATATGTGTACCAAATTTCATGATTCTAGCTTATACTTAAGTAGGCAAAATGTAATGTAAAATGTTAAAAATGCACCCAAATTTCACCCTATTCAAAATTTGAACTAAATTTACCCCCTTAATATGGGAGATACGAGGATATGGTTTAGAAACAAGCATGTAGAGCGATAAATGAGGCGTCTGATGGTGCAAGCCGTTTCTTAATACCATAAACCGTTTAGGAGATATGAATCTCGAAGTGGAAGTCTGCACTTTTCAACGTGCTCATGCTTATCCCTCATCTATATAAATAAAATCGTAACGACTGTGTGTCTGTACATTGATTGTTTTGGCGAAGTTTCCGTACAATCATCCGTTTCGGGTGTGATAATGACCATCTGCATCATTTTTAGCTGTGGTGTCTGTTTGTCTGTTTGTCTGTCCTTCTATAACTTGAAAACTACTGGATATATTTCCACCAAACTTCATATTTAGAATCCACCTGTTCTTGGGTAGGTTTTAGCGCAAAAAATAATATCGTAACGACCGCGTGTCTGTACATTGATTATTTTGGCGATATTTCCGTACAGTTATCCGTTTCAGGTGTAATAATGACCATCTGCATCATTTTTAGCTTTGGTGTCTGTTTGTCTGTTTGTTTGTTTGTCTGTTTGTCTGTTTGTTTGTTTGTCTGTTTGTCTGTCCTTCTATAACTTGAAAACTACTAAATATATATTTCCACCAAACTTCATATTTAGAATCCACCTGTTCTTGGGTAGGTTTTAGCGCAAATATCGTTTCTAAATCCCTGAACTGAGTGTGGATTTTTACGAAACCGAAACCGTGATTTTGCACTCCCTCAAAGTATACACAACCGAAATTAATTTAAATCAACCTGCCTTAATGAAAATTAATTTCTAAACCTTTTTTTCTCATGTGCATCATTTCGATAACAGGATTTAGTAAGGGAGATATCATTAACGGACCGTTTTTCGGTACAAATCCCAGCGGACTTAACGCAAGAGCGGGTGCGTGTAAAGCGTACTTCTTACAACTTGAAAACTAACAAGATATTTGAACCAAACTTTATATATAGCATCCATCTGTCCGAGGGTAGGTTTCCTTGGAGTCTGTTAGTTAGTTAGTTAGTTAGTTAGTTAGTTAGTTAGTTAGTTAGTTAGTTAGTTAGTTAGTTAGTTTGCTTGTTTGTCTGTTTGTCTTTCTGTAACTTGAAAACTACTGGATATATTTCCACCAAACTTCATATTTAGAATCCACCTGTCCTTTGGGGAGGTTTTAGGGCAAATATTGTTTCTAAATCCCTGAACTAATTGGGGGTTTATACGAAACCGAAACCGTGATTTTGCACTCCCTCAAAATACACACAACCAAACTTAATGCAAATCTACCTGCCTTAATGGAAATTAATTTCTAAACCTTTTCTTCTCATGTGCATCATTTCAATCACTTACAGGAAAGACAGTATGATCAAACTCTACACGAACATTGGCCCACCCAGTACCCATATGTGAGCCAAATGCTATGTCACATAATTATCCGAAAAGTAATGCAATGTAAGATATTCTTACACAAATTTCAACCTATTCAACGTTTCTGATTCAATCTGACCCATGGATAGATTAGATGCGAGAAAATATCATAGGACCAGCCATTTAGATCGCTAAATACTGCGCCTTACGGTACAATCCTTTGTCGATATGACGTACCGTTTAGGAGCAGTTAATCTGTAAATGAAGGTCTGCAATATTGTAAACATTCATATACTTTCGTATGTCCATCTGTATATATTCACTTATGTCTATTTGTAGCGATCGAGAAAGGATGTGTCTGCTCCTACACCGACTTTGACTGCTGGCAGTAGGAATGGGGTCCTTCTCCAACTCCTGTGTAACTGGCATTAGTAAGGAGGGCCTACCATTTTAATGAATAATTCACTTTTCGATTTGTCTTGCAGAAGGCAAGGGATCATGCTGTTTTGTTCGAAAGTCCCCTACTCTATTGTGTTTGGCTCTAGGCCAGGGTACCCGCCATTATAAACAAATGTTCCAATCTAAAATTTGACTAGCATTAGGCATAGTGGCCTGCTATTTTCATGGAAACTCACTAATTCTGTGTGATTGGCAGTAAGCTGGCTAGCAGCAGTAAAAAGGGACTGTCATTATAATGATAACTGCACAACTCAATTTTGATTGGTGGTAGGGAAGCTGCCTGGTATTGTAATTAAAACTCCTCAACTGTAACCTGTCTGAAAGTAGGAAATGGGTCTGCCATTGTAACTAAAACTCCCCAAATCGATTGTGACCACGCAGTAGGCATTGGGGCCTGCAATTATAATGTAAACTTGCCAACTCGATTGTGAATGGCAGTAGGCAAGTGAGCTGCCGTTATCATCACAACTCCGCAACCCTCACTTTACATTGGAAACAACTTATGTGGACCTCCCCATGCTATTTCTCGGATAAGGCTAAGAGACATGCAATTTTAAAACAATCTAATTTGCTGCACGCACAGTATTTACATCGATATCCGTATACAATGTAGAATACCGTAGCGAAGCACGGGTACATTTGCTAGTAATAATATATTACCGTTAATCACGGTTTAACTAACTGAAATTCCTAACGCAATTTATTACTAAATTTGGTCACATCTTTAGATTTACCGAATGAGCTGGCTGCATGGGTGTGATCACGCAGCCGTGAGATTGCATTCGGGTGATGATGGTTTGGAATCCCACTGTCGGCAGAGCTAAGATGGTTTCCCGTGGTTTCCCGTTTTAATACAAGGTAAAACCCGGGGCTGAACCTTAACTAAGAGGAAGACCGCTTTCTTCCCTTTCAAACCATGGTCGTCGAAATCTTCGGTTGTGTTAAGAGGGACTTTAGCCAGAAAACATCTAGGTTATTATGTCTTCACATTTTTAGTTCTCTGTGTATAAATATGCAACATTAAGACTTTAAATCTGATTAGGTTAGAAGAAGAGAGAATGAAAACCCATTTAGAAATCATGAAGAGGTTTATTCGTACGAATTCATTTTTGTTTTTTATTCATATTGTGTGATATTCGTTAAAGGAAATAACCTAAATTTACTACCACTATTTATTCTCAGTGCCTTTCCTGGCGATACTTGGTGTTTACTGTTCACTCTGTCTTCAGTAATACGCTAGATCAATTTCTTTTCTTTCACTGGCCTGTCTCAGGCTCATCCTTGACGGACAACATGAAAGGGACTGAGATTTTAGCGATGCTAGTAATCACATTCTTTATGCAGCCAGTCCCTGTTGTGAATGGTGCTAAAAATGTCAATCATGGGGTCGGAATGTGCATGCATTTTAGTAATCTTGGCACACTGAAATGTAATAGCGAGTTTTGGCTCAGTGAGGTAGAAACTAGCTCACTCATCATTTCCCCGAGTATGCACCTTCAGAGACGCTTATGCAATCTATGCCAGCTGATGGCAGAACTGTTGAGAATCAAACCATCCTCCGAGCTGAATACTGAACATACATCCATTTATCGTCAGTCAAGTGACTCACCTTTTTCAAAACGATACATTTACTTTATATATACATATGGTCTGATAGATATTACTCACAGTGTCCCATTATTAAAACGAACACCAGACTGAACAGCATATTTGCGATACAAGCGATCACAGGTTTTAGAGAACGCGAATCATATTCATAATTTCCACAATTTTAAACGTAAGAGTCTGCTGACAGCACAGTTCTATGTTCTATCTATTTGGATGCATCCTAAAACATTATGGACAAATCTATAGACCAGAACAACTAAAACTACTCATTTATTATCCTCAATTATTGAATGCACTGGTCCGTCTCTTTGGCTGAATGGTCACCATTAAGGCCTTCGGTTCAGAGGATCCCGGGTTCTATTACTGACCTGGTAGGGGATTTTAATCGCGTTTTATTAATTCTTACGGCTCTGGGGCTGGGTGTTTGTCTCAACACTCTTCTATTCATATTCAGTCAACACACCACACTAATTCCCTTCACTTATCTTTCTATCAAGAAAACAAATTGAACAATGCAGTGTGTTTGTTCTTATAGATGTACCTACCTATTTGACTACCCTTCTACTACAGGAGGCTTGGGAAGCACTACAGTGTCTTAATTTTATCCCTCAACAGGTTTTCTAACGTTCTAGTAAATTTACAGACATCAGTCTCACTTAGGTAACTATTCTCAAATAAGAAGTTAATCGTACTACACCGCGGTTCAGTTCTGCAGCCATTAACGGTAATGGCGAGTAACTCATCATATTCGCTACACACCCAGCCATAAACTAGCATACAGTGCGTATTATTTAGAGAACACGCGGGTTGAGAAGCATCCCAAGATATTGACCTGAAATAAAGAGAAGCTGTAGGTAGCCAACTGCTTCAAACATCCAGGTAATTGACCATGACCCTGAGGAAACTATTTAAGGATTTATTATTATTTATTATCATTTAGCGTATGACTACACATTGGAATATACAATAATATATAAATTATATACTAAAATAACTAGGGCGTTACTACAATTCGACATAGAACAGAGTATAGGCTACAATGACAATATAGTGAGAGTTATTTTATCTATCCAATTAACAGCATCTGTAGTCAACGTTAGAAAGTTCTTCAGATCACCAGAGTAAGACGTAATCGTACACTGCTGCACAATGTGTTCGATGGTCTGGGGAGTCACTCTACAAACACAAGATGGATCAGAAATTTTGTTCCATTTGTAGAGGAGGCCATTACATACTCCATGGTTTGCACGAATCCTGTATATTGAAGCCCTTATTGAAAAGTTCAACGGCAGATTTTATTGCTGGATGGCTGGATTTCTAACCTGCCAGATATTACACTTGGAATGTAGTCATGAATATAACCCCTTGCCAAAATACCCTCAATATATGAAACAGTGTGACAGTTAGCTAAACTGTACCGGTTATGTTACTATAAAAGCAAAATTGCTATTTGCAGAGATCGAAACACAGATAATTGTAAATTATACACGTATTCATCACAATCCGATTCCATGGCTAAGTGGTTAGCGTGGTGGCCTTTGGTCACAGGGGTCCCGGGTTCGATTCCCGGCAGGGTCGGGAATTTTAACCATCATTGGTTAATTTCGCTAACTCGGGGGCCGGGTGTATGTGTTGTCTTCATCATCATTTCATCCTCATCACGACGCGCAGGTCGCCTACGGGTGTCAAATCAAAAGACCTGCACCTGGCGAGCCAAACATGTCCTCGGACACTCCCGGCACTAAAAGCCATTTCATTTCATCACAATTACGTTATGATTTCATTCAAGATATTGTTTTAAATGGTGCCAGCGATAAGGAATATGAATAATAATAATAATAATAATAATAATAATATTTGTTTCACGTCTCACTAACTAATTTTACGGTTTTCAGAGACGCCGAAGTGCCGGAATTTTCTCCCGCAGGGGTTCTTTTACGTGCCAGTAAATCTACCGACACGAGGCTGACGTATTTGAGCACCTTCAAATACCACCGGACTGAGCCAAGATTGAACCTACCAAGTTGGGGTCATAAAGCCAGCGCCTCAACCGGCTGAGCCACTCAGCCCAGCAAGAAATGGGAAGCCAAAAAGATATTGAAGCATTATGGTTTGTTTTCTGTAGTGCAGGGTATTCTGACAAGGATTTGAAAACACTTCATATTGTAGGAGTTTGTCTAAATTATTTCCCATGCATCTGTGTTATGGTTCTGGTCACGAACGCAGAATGAATAAGCTGATTTCTTGCAGCTGGGACACAAGAGTTAGACTGCTGCGTGCAACTGTACGGCGGGTCAGTATTATGATTTCTCCGGACTGCATGTGAACGCGTTGCAGTGACGAGTTAGGATGTCAAGCGGGCGAGTATCACATTCACCCGCCTGCCGGTTATATAAGGGTAACCTGCTGTGAGAATGACAGAATGTTCTGGAGGCTGAACGACAAGGAAATAAATTCCCTTCTGATACATAACTGCTTCCCTACTAGTGGATATGGAGAAAAATGAAGCACACTCGCTGTTTTATAACAATATGTTCTGGTAATTTATTTCTGCAAACTTCGTATTTGCTAGTGTGTAACGAGCGGCCGTAATCCCCACACGTAAGAACATAACATTAATTATAGATATTTAAAAATTTCCATCATCAATTACGCGTAACCATCAATGCGGGATCGATCACTGGAGATTTTACTCATTCTGATCTGAGTCCTATTTATTGAGGCAGCCATCGACAGAATAGCGTTTTTAAATATAAATCTTTTTAAAATTGACTGAGATGTGAAATAATCAATTTTTAATATAAATTTATAAAAGTCAAGTAAAGTGAAAATTAAGTCCTTAGGAAGAGATGTCTGCAATATTACTACAAGAGGTAAGGTAACTTCTCTAATTATTTATGTACCTTTCAATCTGTTGAAACATGAAATATAACGCTAACTTCTTCGATCATTTACCATCCTATATGTAATGATCTGGAAGAGGTCGTTAGTTTTCCGTTAGTTTGCTACGTACTAAGGGCATATACGAGTCAGTTCAGAGAAATGAACTACAATTGGAAAACATTTGAATTTTAGAACAGATTGTATATGTAGTTTCCAATTGTTATTCTGTATATACGTTACTAAGATGCAACAATGTATGCTGAAATTAGTAATTCATTCACGTAATTCACTATCAATGGTAAACCACCAAAGAAGAATAAAGTTTTCCTGATCGGGTATAGCTGTACAACATGAATTTCAAAACTAAAAAATAGGTAAGGTCATTTCATCCTAAGATAAATAGTGTGAAAATTACTATCAATCTGATGCTGTTACCGTACTGTACCCATTATTCTTGGGCAACTATCCCTTGTGGATTTTCTCTCTAAGAGAGAATAAATCATTCCTCCAATAGCGTTACTGCTCCATTATTACCACTCCCACTTTCGTTTCCTTCTCTTCTTCTTCTTCTTCTTCTTCTCCTTTCTCTTCTTCATTTACGACGCTCTTGTGATTACACGGTAGGATTGCGGGTGCGAACTGTGTCACGCATGTGAATTTGTCCATTTTTTATGACCGCATGCCCTTCCTGACCTGAATTCTATATTGACGAATGTATTCACTACAGCATATTTCTGTAGTGGCTGATCGTGTGGTGGGTTGTATTTATAGGTGGAGGAGTATACTGGGGCAAACAACTATTCCAAAAGTTATAGGAATCAACTAGGCATGGTTAAGATACCCGTCCTGGTTGAGAAGAAAAGCGGGACCTTCCTAACTAAAGGCTCATACGCTGATCATTTAACTAGTATTATTTCGTAAAAATCCAATTGAATACATTTTATCATATCACGAAACATTCCAAATTCCTTTAAAGTAAATTTATTCCATATCAAGAGATATTTTTTAAAGAAAATTTTATTCGAGGAAAAAAATATTAAATTGCGTAATGATTTTAGTGCCGGATTGCCAGGGGCAGGTCCTTTTATTTGGCGCCGTTACGTGACCTGCGTGTCGTGATGAGGGTGACATGATGTTGAAGACGACATACACCCAGCCCCCGTGCCAGCGGAATTAATCAATTGTGGTTAAAATTCCCGACCCTGCCGAGAATCAAACGCGGGACCCCTGTGACCAATGGCCAGCACGCTAACCTTTTAGTCATGGAGCCGAACTATTCTAGTTAAATTATATGTTGTTACTAACACACATCAACATGATTTCTAATATCATCACCTCATTCCAAATTATTATTTAGACACATGTACACACATACGTCCGCACCCGTGGTGTAGTGGTTAGTGTAATTTGTTGCCACTCTCGGAGGCCCGGGTTCGATTCGCGGCTCTGCCACGAAATGTGAGACCTGGTACGAGGGTTGGAACGTGGTTCACTCAGCCTCGGGTGCTCAAGTGAGTAGAGAGGGTGTCGATTCCCACCCCAGCCATCCTCGAAGTGGTTTCCTGCGGTTTCCCACTTCTCCCCCAGGCCAATGCCATGATAGTACCTAACTTTTTTTTGCGAGTTGCTTTACGTCGCACCGACACAGATAGGTCTTATGGCGACGACGGGATAGAAAAGGCCTAAGAGTTGAAAGGATGCGGCCGTGGCCTTAATTAAGGTACAGACCCAGCATTTCCCTGGTGTGAAGACGGGAATCCACGGAAAACCATCTTCAGGGCTGCCGACAGTGGGATTCTCCAGGATGAAAACTCACAGCCGCGAGCCCCAGATGGCACGGCCAACTCGCCCAGTGGTACCTAACTTAAGGCCACGACCACTTTCTTCCCTTTTCCTTGTCTATCCATTTCTAACTTCCTATCCTTCCACTAGGCCCTTGTTCAGCATAGCAAGTGAGGCCACCTGGGCGAGGTACTGGTCCTCCTCCCCGCGTGTATCCCAACGACCCAAATTATCACCCTCCAACACACTGCCCTTGAGGCGGTAGAGGTGGGATCTCTTGCTGACTCCGAGAGAAAAACCAACCCTGGAGAATAAACGGATTGATTAAGGAAGAACACATATACAATGATACTTAGAATCATATTTTCTTTCTGCAAATATAAGAAATTTTATAAGCTATATAATGTTGATCTATAGTCAAAGTATGGTAACATCAGGGCCTACATGCAGCACTAGGAATTAACGCAGTGCTTGATTTATGCACGATAAATATATACATGGAAAATCATTACCGCCAGTTGCTACGTTTAATAGTTGTTTGTCATGTACACTAGAGTTAATAACTCGTTTATAACGAGACATATTCCGATTATTTATCTCAGGGCTGCATTGAACAGCCCGGTTTAAGAATATCAGGAACATAAGCCAATTAACAGCTATCTTTCGCCATAATATTGTCGTTTTCGTGTTGTCACTTCGATTTTATCACAGCTCCGTGCACATTAAAAAATAAAAAATTATCAGAATAGCGCACTGGAACATCTTGAATTATACTGTTGATCAAAGACCGCAAAATCAATAGGACGTAACAGTATTATTATAGTGAAATAAATATTGATTGGCATGAGGGGGAATCAAATACCTCAGATTCGTAGTGGAACTGATAATCGAGCTCATTTCAGTTATAAGAGAATGCAGCAAAGATTGAGGAACGTATCTATTAATCTGGAAACTCACAGGCCATAAGTTCAAAAGAGTTCTCACAGAAATTTGTGGGAAGGTAATTCAAACGTCTAGATTCAACACTCAAACAAGTATCTGGATGAAAGACTGCAGTATGATGTAGTTGTTGTTGTTTTTGTTGTTCTTTTATATTTCAAAAGAGGCACCTAAGCCAAGGCTCCTAATGGTCCAGCACAATAAATTACGTTTGACAACAGAGATGTAATTTGACAACATCGACTTTTAGGACAAAAATATGATATTCTGTATAATGAATTATAATATTAAAGTATCATAGTGATAGAAACCAAATACAAGCAGCAGTAATATAATGTACTAAAACTGTATTCTAAATGTTAAACATTTTTACATTTAGAAAATTAAGAATATGCTCAAGAAGGCTACTGTAAAATTTTACATAGTAATGCCATAAATAATTAGTGTTATACGTAGTAGACTTTGAAGATTTACAGTGATTTTGTTTCGATCTTCTTGTACTTTATGAATTTTTATCAGAAATCAAGTTGCAGAGTGTGTTGGAATGAGCTCTCCATTTTTCAATTTATACAACATAATAGCTGAAGCTTTTTTTACGTAGACCGTCTAGGGGTAGCCCATTATAATACTGGTAGATATGTGTGGTTGCAGTTTTAAGCAACTGACTGACATTTTCAAATTGTTCTTAATTGCAGCAGGCCCAGATATGAATCATATAAATCAGGCGGCTTTCAATTAGAGCATGTTAAGTATTTTTCTACAGACCACGAGAAACTTTGTATTTTCTTGTTGGGTATACGCCCCATGAACTACTTTCATGATCTCCAGAGGCGCTAAAGTGATGGTTTTTTTCACATAGGATATTCCTTTACGTGTCAGTAAATCTACCGACACGAGTATGACAACTGAGCATCTACAAATCGTCGGCTTACTTCTAAAACCTCGTATGTCCCGATGCACTTCCTACGCATTACTTTCCTTAAGGCTGGCCATGCCTCCCGGCCACATAATGGAATTGCAGTCCATCAGAACAATTTTCATTGTGAACAATTTCCTATGCTGGTGTGTAAAGGAAAATGGACCTTACCATACTGTATAGTAGGGATGTTGTTTTCATCACGTATTTACGCACTCCTACAGTATAATGCATTTAAGGTTCAATTTCCTTTACACATTAGCCCAGGAAAATGAACGCAACGAAAATCGTTCTGATGGGCTGCATATCAATATGTGGCTGGGAGGCGTGACCACTCTTAAGGAAAATAATGGGTAGAAAAAGCATTGCGAGATACGAGGTTTTAGAAGTAAGCCGTCGAAATATTTTTAAAGATCGAACCAACCATCTTGGACTGAGATAGTTATCACATAACATATAGTCATAGCTCTACTGAGAACACTCTGACAGGCTTTCATACGATTGAAACAATTTGGTATGAGTTTTAACGATGCATCCTAATCCTTTGCTTTTCTAATTTTAGTCTGAGATTATTTTATAAAATATTTTCTCAACTTTCTGATCATCGCTTAATGACGTTCAGTTTGGGAGCCGGAAATATTACTTTCAGATACTAAAAGTACACAGTGAACTAATATCTCAGTCTCCCCATTCAACAACATAGACAGTTTGCTACCACTAATGATTAAACGACCGCCATCCCCACCGCAGTATATTTGTCATGGCAGTGTAAAGCTGGAGGACGATGCTGTGTTTTCCTCCCAGCTAGAGAGTACACAGAGGCAGAGCTAATCTCCCGCAATCACGGAAAGGACACGTCTAGCCTACCACATGTGAGATTCAAACACTACACCACACTATCTTTTCCATTAAATTACCAATCCAAACTTGGGACAGCTAAATCTATACGTCACATCTGCCAGCATTAATCCTCCAAGTGTCATAATTATAAAAATGAAATGAAATCGTTCATGAAAATGTTATTACTAGGGAACGGAAGTTGAGGAGAAATCCCTTTTTTCTCGAGTAACCAAAAAAGAGGCCCAACATAATATATGTTCATTCTGGGTCATTGAGGCCAGAAAATGGTGGGGTTTACTTGTAACATTTTCCCTTTTTCGGCATTTAGGGCTTATTGTTTTTTAGCCTTGTTTAGGTCTTAACGGCTTTTATCTTGCAACTTCACATTCTTTCAATTTTATTTTTACTACCCATTCTCAATTCGAATAATCATTAGTATCATCCATTACCCCTCAGGCATCTTTTTTCTAGTAAATACATATCGTCGCTCCTATGTCAAAACCGCAAATGTGATAATTTTCTTCCTATCCACATACTGATACACAGTCCATCAGAACAGTTTTAATTGAATTCACTTTCCAATATGCGCGTGTGTGAAGGAAAATGAAACATAAATATATCATACTCTAGGAGTGGATAAATAAGTCGTGAAAGCATACATTCCTACAGTACGGCATATTACGTAGACATGAACTATGTTTAACATATATGATGTGAACTGAAGAGAGAATTTGTCCACCATACTAATCCTATCATTAAGCAGCTGAGTGAAGCTGCTTTTCTAAGAGTGAGATAATCCGCTCCAAAACAAGTCGAATTCTTCGATGCAGAGTGTGCCTCGTCGTATTCAAGCATATATTATATTTACTGTATATGCCAAATAACGAACGGCAATTTTGTATAAAATTCGCTCATTACAAACTTCGTGCTATTGTTGCGTTTCTGGTGGTTTTGCGTAGATTAATGCGTAGTGCCTTTATTTATATTTACCATTCCTAGTATTAAGTTTAGGAATATACATATAGCAAAATAGAAATCACACTAAACCACATTACACAAAATAATTGATGAACTGTATATAAAGCCCTCTTTGATGCAAGTATAATTTTAAGGAATAATTATTTGTGTATGATCTTCAAAATTTAATATGAAAGGTGACGATTAATAAATAACAACAATTTCTAAAATAAAATTCACACATTCTAGGGTATGCTTTTGATTTGAGTCATTAGATCATTTCAACTTAATAAGCATGTAAATATTCGGTGCATTGTAGCAATTATAGTCCAAAACCCGCTTAGATGCAAACATTAACGCGAAAAATTTAATCAAATGATTAATGTAATTGCTAAATATAGTCAAAATCTGAAAATTATTTCATAGATCATCAGAAATCGAATACTCAGAAGTTTGATTAAGTAGTATTGTAGCTGATGAGTAAAACATAATTGAAGTTTATTTTAACTAGTTGTCCGACTACCTTCCCCCTTATGACATTACCAGCAAAGCCTCCACCACCATTAGATTTCCTGTCTTGATTTGATTTTATGTTACATTCGTCTCAAGTAACTTTTAGCTCCTTGGTGCTTATAATTCCCATTTCTACTCCTGAGACTTGAATACCGCCTAGCCACCTATCTCGGACTCTTGCAAGGCTCTATGGACTACATCGTTTCACTCTCTTCATTTAAGGCCTTTACTGACTCAGAGTAACATGGAAGTGTGAGTACCACTTTATCAAAACCTTTCATTAACTTTGAACCGACTCTTATTGAACAGCGCAATTTATGTTTAGAAAGAAGGCGTACTTGAAGAGCGAGATCTCAGTAATTGTCAAAGACCTTCCGTTTCCTTTAACATCCAACCCAACATTAGCCTACATTATGAACTGTATCCATAGGATAATCTATCACATCCATTTACCGCTCAAGTTTCCTTCATAACTTGAAAATATGATTTATGTAACCGAGATCGCTGAATTCAATCTCCTATCTCAAGCACCCTTCCTATCTCTCTCTTTCTCTCTTCTCTTCTTCCTGAAATCTATGTTAAGTTTCTACAGTGGAGGGAGGAAGAAGAATAAAGAAGCGGTACTTCGGAATTGCCCGCGTGACAACGTACCATCCATTAATAAAGAAAAACTTCAGTAATTACTACAAAAGCAATTGAGAAAGATAATTCTTAGGACAGCGCTTACAAGCTCTCTGAGATAAAAGAATAAGTGAAAATAATTCAGTATTGTAAACGTCAATATTACTTTCAATCATCTAATAATTATTATAATGAAGTTTTAATTACAAGTAGAGAAAACCAGATGGCCGTGCGGTTAGGGTCATACAGCTGTGAGTTTGCATTCGGGAGATAGTGGATTCGAAACCCACTGTTGGCAGCTCTGAAGAAGGTTTCTAGGGTTTCCCATTTGCACAGCACGGATATTTTGGGACTGTGCTTTAATTAAAGCCACGGCCCTTTCATATCCCGTCGTTGCCATAAGGCCTATCTATGTCGGTGCGACCTAAAGCAAATTGATGTAATCTTTTGGAATCGCATCCGAAGTGCTTTAAAAAGAATGAAATATTCGGCGCGATCATCCTACCACGTCTAATTTTTGAAGTGACTTCAACTTCATGGTGAACAGATATTCCGTAGATATCCTTCATGCAAACTTATACAGGATAGCCTACATCTAGAAGGCTGTGATGTATACTCCTTGGTAAAGTAACAACCCTGGTTTTGTAGATAATATGTGGGATCAGAAAACTTAAAATTTTGCGTGGATATAATTTATGAAATTTACAAGAATAATATTTATATTATTAATATTCTCCTATGAAAATGAAATGAAATTGCGGATGGCTTTTAGTGCCGGGAGTGTCAGAGGAAGGGTTTGGCTCGCCGGATTCAGGTCTCTTGATTAGACGGCTGTAGGTGACGTGCGCGTAGTTATCGGGATGAAATGATGAAGACGACGCATACACCCAGCCCCCGTGCCAGCGAAATTAACCAATCACGGTTAAAATTCCCGACCATGCCGGGAATCGAACCCGGACCCTTGTTATAAACGTCCAGCACGCTAACCATTTAGCCATGGAATTGGACATGTTCTCGTATATATTATATTCATAAAATCACTTGTGAGTATCCTGACAGGTATGTGAAGATTATACAGGGAACGTTTTACGGAAAACTTTTGAGTAGTTCATGACAGAAATGTACATTATGAATTTAAAAATCAAATTTAAAAGTGGATGGAAAATTCTAAAATTACACATAAAATCCTGGAAATGTTACAGCAATTATTTTAGGATAATGTCGACGAAAGAACCAAGTTTTGTTTCCCCATCTTCAAATTTGCGGGTTTGTTGCATCTTTATAGAAATATGTGTATTTCATCGAAGTCGTACCTGAAGAGGCACAGGCTTTTCACACCACCAAACCCTACATTTACATTAGCAGCTAATATCGCACATGAGTAAGACAGCAATATCAACAACTTCGTTCTGTCCCGAGTTAGATGAAGGATGAGTTTCTCGTTAGTTCCGGTAATAGGACAGAGGTGAGGCGTTCGAAGCTGTTAATTTCTAAAATAGGAAAGCAATGAGCCTTATTTCTCATCCCTAGCATATCCGACGTTACCACCAGGAGGATTTGAACCCATTACATCGTAAATGCAACCATATGAATGTCGATAATGTACAGTACAGAAAAGCCAGCTTGTATTTTACCACGTTTATCGATATCGTCATCGTACCCACGAAAACTGAAATTTTACGAGGAAACCAAACCACTATGACGTGAATTTTTATTTCAGAAATTCCACAAGCATTGGCTGGGATTCTAACCGTGGTCACCTTGGTGAAATGCCAGCGATAACGTCACTCGTATATCACATTACCCATTATACTCTACTCCAAGAGCAAATTGAATGTTAACATCGGTTCGCTTTCCATTAGTTGCACTACGAAAGAAATCTGCTTGTGAGAGACTTGCACTGCCTCAAGCTATCAGACAAGTTATTGACGCTGTACCTAGATCGAGCAGAAAACTACATCACATTTCAGAATACAGCTGCAGGCAGGTTTCACACCAGTTAACGCAAGAATGGATACTGCTATCAATAAATAGGGAGACTCTGAATAAGGAAACATTGTATCCAAGTATCTCCTTCTCTCATACATTCAGAATGTGACGACATAGAGGAAATGATAGCGTTTATACGGAATGCATTACTGATAAAACTATAGAAACAATATTTTTATATTTCATTTAAATGCTAATGATAATACGGTTAACGTATAGTTGGAATGTTTTAATTGGTTAAATCAAACATTTAAAAAATAGCAGAGAGAAAAATAAATAGAATTGCAATAGTTATTCTTTATTGGGAAGGACGAAATATAATTTTTTTATTTTTGTTTACGAGTTGCTTTACGTCACACCGACACAAATAGGTCTTATGGTGACGATGGGAGACAAAATGACTAGGAGTGGGAAGGAAGCGGCCGTTGCCTTAATTAAGGTACAGCCCCAGTATTTGTCTGGTATCAAAATGGGAAACCACGGAAAACCATCTTCAGGGCTGCCGACAGTGGTGTTCGAAACCATTGTCTCCCGAATACTGAATACTGGCCGCACTTAAGCGACTTCAGCTATCGAGCTCGGTATTATTATTATTATTATTATTATTATTATTATTATTATTATTATTATTATTATTATTATTATTATTGCATGTTTGATTGGTTCACTTGATCGAGAATTGGTCTCCTGAGCTCATGTTTGCTGGTTCCATCCCGACTCAGGGCGATGGTGTTTGAAGGTTCTAAAATACACCAGCCTCTTCTCGGTAGGGCCAGTGTAGCGGTAGTGTGCCTGCCTCTTACTCGGAGGCACCGGCTTCGATTCTCGGCCAGGTCAGAAATTTTTACCTGTACCTGAGGTGTGGTTGGAGGTCCACTCAGCCTATGTGATTAGAATTGAGGAGCTATCTGACGGTAAATAGTGGCCCCGGTCTAGAAAGTCAAGAAAAACGGCCGACCACACGACACCTAGTAATCTGCAGGTCTTCAGGATGAGCAGCGGTCGCTTGGTAGGCCAAGGCCCTTCAAGGTCTGAAGTGCCATGGGGTTTGGGTTTTCTTATCTGTAGGTTTACCGGCATCTTCAGAAGAACTTTGGTAGTGAGTGCCGTTGATCACATAAAAAAAAACGAATCCACGATATTAGGAACAGAAAGGAAACCATTGAATGGATGAGGTCGGCCTTAGTATTAATTATAGCTATCTGCAGTATGCCAGTGATTTCCATACCGATCTGGGCTGATTAGCTCAGACGGTTGTGGCATTGGCCTTCTGACCCTAACTTGGCAGGTTCGATCCTGGCTCAGTCCGGTGGTATTTGAAGATGCTCAAATACGTCTGCCTCGTGTCGGTAGATTTACTGGCACGTGAAATAATTACTACGAAACTAGTTTCCAGCACCTCGGCGTCTCCAAAATCCGTAAAAGTAGTTACTTAGACGTAAAGCCAATAACATTATTATTATTCCCATACCGGTCGTTAAAACACCCACAGGCACGGAAGGTAAACTGATACACACCTCAGTGTTAGGTGGGATCAAGAAGCCTTTAATGCTATGAATTATTATTCTGGTGCTCATTTTTCGCTGTAGGCTAAATGAATTCCATTTGCCTATACGGAACAGGTAAACAGGTTTGGAAATTTATTGCTCCTTTGACGAGGAACTGAACTCACATTCTACGGAAAATTATTTTTTTGCTATTTGCTTTACGTCGCACCGACACAGATGGGTCTTATGGCGACGATGGGATAGGAAAGGCCTAGGAATGGGAAGTAAGCGACCGTGGTCTTGAGTAAGGTACAGCCCCAGCATTTGCCTGGTGTGAAAATGGGTAACCACGGAAAACCATCTTCAGGGCTGCCAACAGTGGGGTTCGAACCCACTATTTCCCGGATGCGAGCTCACAGCTGCGCGTCCCTAACTATCCGGAGAAGTTAGTTAGATTTCCCTGGTGTTAAATTAAGTACAAGTTTAGTATATGCGCAGTTAATTGTTGTTTAAAAAGACCGAACATCTAGCTCATAACTGCAATCATCCCCAATGGTGTAAAGTGAGAGTACCTCCCCGTGTTCCATTCTATAGTCGAGCCGCCGGCTATCCGGCCCTGACAGATTGTGATGAAAGGAAAAGAGAGGAGAGAACAGTATTGCCAACACGTGGCATTTGAAACGAGACTGGTCAAGTGTAAGTAAAGGAGTACATCGACAACAATTTTCTTTAGTTTAGACAGGGTAGCGTTCCGTGTATTTTTCGACACACAGATATGATTTGGGCAGACCAGGACAGATGTTAGTTAAAAATATTATACATAGATTCCTAAGTTTCGGCTATACTGTATGAGAGTACCACGTATGGATAGATAACGCTGTTCGATTTATTGCCTCTAATTTTGATAGGTTTAATTTTAATCCGTGATTTTTGGCTCATACATCTATCGTCATCAAGTCTTCAATCAGGTGAAATGTTTCTGGGTGTAGATTTCGGGTTCACTATTTATATAAATATAAGTATATCTAAGTCATCTGTGTATGAGTGATATTTACAGTGTTTTAATTCGGAAGCTATGCCATTTATATACAAAGAGAAAAATAGAGGGCCCAGTATAGATCCTTTTTGTATTCGTACGTCAATGTACACCAATCTGAATATTCATTGTTGTTATTAAGTGCACCCTGCCGGTGGCTGGTGAGATAGGAAATGATCCACTGGATTGCACTCGCAGAGAAATTTGAACTATTTAATTTGGATGTAAGTATGTCTCTGTCAACAATGTCCAAAGCTTTACTAAAATTCAATAATTCTAGAACTGTTAGTTGTTTGTTGTCCATAGCTTCCGTTATGTCATCAGTCACACTTGTTAATGCACTGCAAGTGCTGTGTCTTGGTCTAAAGCCGGACTTGTAGCTTTCGAAGGGATTGTGTTGAGTTAGATAGTTGGTAATCTGCTTGTGAACATGAATTCTAAAGCTTTTGACAATATACATGGGATGCCAATCGGCCGATAGTCACTGACGTCCTTTGCCAGTCTTATTTTCTGAAGCGGGCGATCTATGACCATTTTCCATATTTCCAGGAAAGTTGCCTTTTGCAGCGAATAATTAAATATATATTCACCAATGGATAAATTATGTAATGGAGAATTTTCATAAGCATTTCGTGGCCTACATGATCTATGCCCCTAGCCTTGGTCTTGATACGTTTTATTGAGTCCATCACTTCTTGTGGTGTAAAATTTATCCCTGTGTGCAGTTGGCATATTTTCGTATGAATTAATTGTTTTCTCTTCACGACCGGACTAATTTTCGTTGCCGAGGAGAAGAAATGGTACTTTATTTAATCTACGCTAACATTTAGTTCTTTGTTAGATTTTTTTTATTGATGCCAAAACATTTCATTGATTTCCACATCGTCGCAGGGTGTACGTCAGATCTAATCAAGTTATGGATGTAACGTAGTCTAGCACTTCGAATTTTGGAGGACGTTATATAACGCATGTGTTTTATAAGTCTAATGGTGCACATCCGTTGGGTAGCGATTATATCGTCTATGAGAAGTGTCCCGTTTAGCCATTAGGTGGCGAATTTCGTCATATATTCATGGTTTAAGGGCTCTGGAACCCTTTCCCTTTCGCACTGGGGCGTGCCTATCATAGATGTATTTCAAAAGGATTCGATAAAACAACATATTTATAGTTATTACACGAGGAGGGAATTTCCCACTCAAGAGAAACTACTTTCCTCTTTGGTAGAATCTAGCTTATTCAGTGGAGGTAAGTCCAGTTTAAAGTAAGGTAGTGACAGACTAGGCTTTCGTTGAAGGAAAATTTCAGAGATCAAAGCTGTGATGGAGAGAAGTGTAGCATGGCGAGGTAGATTTTTGAGGGAAATTCTGAAGACTAATCCTGGTTGGGTAGTGTGGTTAGATGAAACGCGGGTAAATGCCGGACATTCTAATGCGGTGGTCTGGACGGACGAAACTGCATCAGGGACTTTCAAAGCACCTTCACGGAAGGTAAGTAGAATTATTTTGCTTCATGCAGGTGGCGTTAATGGATTTTTTTCCGGGAGCTATGCTTCTTTGCCGATCAAAGAGCACTCGTGATTAACAAGAATAAATTAATGGGATGACTTTCACAACATGGTTCAAAAATACTTTGCTACCAAACATAAGTTCCAATTCTGTAATTGTTATGGACTATGCCCCCCTACCACTCTGTGCAACTAAACAAAGCACCAACAGTGAAAGACAAAAAATATATCATTTTTCAGTGGTTGGTGGGAAAGAATATACCGGGGAAATTCGCAGATATAACAAACGTGGTGCTCTACAAAATGTAAAACTCCATAAGCCTAGAGTTTGTAACTACGAAATAGACTTCATTGCTACGACTCAGGGTCATAGGGTAATTGGGCTTCCTCTTTACCACTGCCACTTCAATGCAATAGCGCTAACTTGGGCACAAGTGAAAGCATGTATTGCTGAAGACAACAAATCTTTTCATCTCACTGAAGTCGAGCGCTCAGTGCTCCAAACAGTCAAACATGTTACAGAGAATAAGTGGAAAAGTCACACCTGGGAAGGCAAGGGAAGCTGATGGAGTTTTTGAATGTCGAGTGGAAGAACTTGCTATTTCCATTGGTAAGGATGACAGCAGTAACTTCAGCAATATTAATAACAAGGACGAAGACACGATATTTTCGAATAGAGTGGCGTATTCCCTTTTGGATTAATTGATGTGAGTAGATAATTTGTTTTATTTTATTGTAATATTTTATTATTTCGACACTACAATTCTATGATCATTTTGAAGTTTTATTGCATCAGCAAAGTTTTTATTACCACGGTGGTAGTATTCTCAGCTTTTTTGCTCTGACTTACCGTATTTTAATTACTCTGATACTATTTACAGAATTCGGGTTATAGTGTTATTTTATTATTCGTTTGCAGTCTACTGTTATTTAGTTACGGTAATTCTACTCTCTGAGTGTGCTTAATTTTGACTATAATTTTTTGTTATTTTTACGCTCTTCTTGGAGTGTGGTTAATTAATAATTGGAACATTTATTTATCTTGATTACACTATTCTTGATTATCAATATATTAGGGATAATTTTCGCGTATTTTCATCGCATTAACACAATCTTATCTACGTATAATGAAATATTTTAGGAGTTCACGTTTGTTTTTATCGCACGGTTCAAAATTTTCAACACAGTCTGAAAAACGTCAGGGCTGGACAGCGGATGATTCGACTATAATCAATATATAATCCTGGACAAAGAGCAGAAAAGCAACGCACACCACCTTATCAGTCGAAGACAGGATGTCTTATATGAAAGGTGGAGAATCTGGTCAACAAAGCTAAGTAACGCTGCTGAAGAAGGCGCCACAGTGACTAAAGATATGTTTGAAATTCTGTTGGCCATCTCACTGGGTAACAGCCGTTTTGGCAGGCACAATGAAGACTCTTTTTTCTCCTTTTTTGCTGTTTTGCTTTACGTAGCACCGACAAAGATAGGTCTTATTGCGACGACGGGACGAGAGAGGCCTAGGAATGGGAAAGAAGTGGCCGTGGCCTTAATTAAGGTACAGCCCCAGCATTTGCCCAGTGTGAAAATGGAAAACCATGGAAGACCATCTTCAGGGCTGCCGTCAGTGGGATTCGAGCCCACTATCTGCCGGATGCGAGCTCACAGCTGCGCCCTCCTAACCGCACGGCCAACTCGCCGGGTAATGAAGACTCTACAAGCTTAACTAACCACATTCAACCAGGTGATAAGCAATGATAATATGAACGCTAGGGATTTAGCTTCCGTTCAATTCGTTAAATATTCTCATTAATATATTTCAAGTAGATAAGAGCGGAACGGGATCAGTGTTATGGGCAAAAAATGTAGAAAGAGAAATAATTTACTAAATATCATATGTAAACCCGTATGTAAGATATGTTGCAACGTCGGATTCGCTGAAGTGTTCGCACGTCGGAACTCACTTATGATTACCAGCCAGTAACGGAAACATGTAAGCTTTTAGCAACTCTTGGACAATATCATGTCCATAAAATATCAGTTTATATGATTTGACTGAGAGAGCTGATTACGTTGTTTAAGTCACGTACGAGTCGGCTTTCCTTCGGAACATAGTGGGTTTGAACCCCACCATCGGCAATCTTGCAGATTTTTTCTGTGGTTTCCCAATTTCACCAGGCAAATGCTGGGGCGATCTCTTATTTCTCACTTGCACAGATAAACGGCCTTGATAATTCGTCAGACTTCGTTCCAGGCATTCGTTCACTAGAGCAATATTTTCTGGTGTTCCAATTTTTATCGGATGGATACGGTTTTTATTCGCTTGAGAGCCCGTTATACGCAAATTTTGCCACTGCATTTGCATTGCAGACTTTGCTGGTGGTTTTTCCAAATTTCTTCCGGTGTTAGATACTTAACCAAACAGTTATGGGTAGGTTTTACACGAATTGTGCCTCGTATAACACTCGACAATGAACATGCGCTGTTTTATCGTGAACACCATTTTGTGTTGCATTCAACTGGTCACTAAACACGTTTCAGTCACTCACACGCAAGGACACAGCGACGTACTTTGAACAGAGCATACTGGAGATATGCCTGCGCAGATATGTGACAGCAAGTGATTGGTGCATCGAAATTACGGTTTCCAGCATTTCCTGTGATCGACACTTCTGTTCATTAAGAAGGGTAAGTTCCTCGTGAGTCTTGTAAATATTTTATTTTTCCCACCCTGTAGACGTTATTATTCCAAACCAAACCAAACCCCATGGCACTACAGCCCTTGAAGGGCCTTGGCCTACCAAGCGACCGCTGCTCAGCCCAAAGGCCTGCAGATTACGAGGTGTCGTGTGGTCAACACGACGAATCCTCTCGTCCGTTATTCTTGGCTTTCTAGACCGGGGCCGCTATCTCACCGTCAGATAGCTCCTCAATTCTAATCACGTAGGCTGAGTGGACCTCGAACCAGCCCTCAGGTCCAGGTAAAAATCCCTGACCTGGCCGGGAATCGAACCCGGGGCCTCCGGGTAAGAGGCAGGCACGCTACCCCTACACCACGGGGCCGGCTTCGTTATTATTCGAGTTATTATTACGAGTGGAAAGCACGTTCGCTCTCTCAGGTAAAGAGAAAGTAATTAACGTCCACTACTACGAATAACACCAAGTGCCTGTTCAAGGCTTAACGCTCAATCCGGCGTACGAATTATCTTCAACATCGTCATATTCCCTCAAACTCAGCGGACAGGTTTGGAATTGAACCCAGGCTACTGCCACGCAATCTAGTGATTGGAAATTGTATAGCACCACATCTAATACATTGCTGGCACCACAGAGACTTCCAGTCCTTAAAGACTATCGCTAACAGGTAGACTTATTGCGAATGAATAGCAATACACTCATACAAAAAACCACAGCAATAGAAACAGCTTTGGGGTGATTAGGTCGTATGCGATTTCATTGTTTCGCCCAGACGTGCCATTTGGGCTCATCAGTTGGACTGTTGTGCTCCACCAAGACGTACACAGCCTAACATCCCAAAAGCTTGTTCTATTATGTTTTTTAGATATTCGGCCATGGAAGCTTTTTTTTTGGAACACACATCCTAATCCAGGAAAATGAATACGAGCGTAGTTATGCATACAGTCAAACTTATTCAAGTTTAAGAGTTACAATTTGTTTTACGTCGCACCGACACAGATAGGTCTTATCGCAACGATGGGATAGGAGAGGGCTAGGAGTAAGAAGGAAGCGGCCGTGGCCTTCATTAAAGTATAGTCCCAGCATTTGCCTGGTGCGAAAATGGGATACCACGGAAAACCATCTTCAGAGCTGCCGACAGTGGGGTTCGAACCCACTATCTCCCGAATACTCGATACTGGCCGCACTTAAGCGACTGCAGCTATCGAGCTCGGTAGTTCTAAGACTTAATTCCTGCATTTTAATAGGGTGTTAATCCCCATCTCCAAGTCTACCAAATGTTGATCTGATTCCGCTCAAAACTTTGGTGACTGTGTGTGGGATTTATGCTGCTACAAAATGTTCAAAAATTGAATTTTCTCAAACAGTCATTTGTGAATAACACTCTGTAATCTGTTTCCCTTCATCTAGTGTGTGGGACAGACCTTACCAGCTGTACATTCCTGTTCTACGAGTTGATGGCTTAGATGAATGAATACATTGTGGTAAATTGAACGCAAACATGGGAATAATGCCTCGTATTTTTTTCCGGTATAAGTTGACTATGGCATCTATTCACATTGCGTACTCCCCGTGCTATACTGAACCCATTCAACCTCGTGACAAGCACCAACAATACTCTCCACAATGGGAAGTGTCGTTTGCCTCTCGTGTTACAATAGAACAAGAATGCCTCTAAAACAATGTGCTCATAATCTCTCTGTACGAAGAGGCAAGGAGATACTGTCAGCCCATGCATCGATAATGAGAGATGTGTCCTATTACTAGGCTTTTTTTTTTTTTTTTTTTTGCTATGGGCTTTATGTCGCACCGACACAGATAGGTCTTATGGCGACGATGGGATAGGAAAGGCCTAGGAGTTGGAAGGAAGCGGCCGTGGCCTTAATTAAGGCACAGCCCCAGCATTTGCCTGGTGTGAAAATGGGAAACCACGGAAAACCATTTTCAGGGCTGCCAACAGTGGGATTCGAACCTACTATCTCCCGAATACTGGATACTGGCTGCACTTAAGCGACTGCAGCTATCGAGCTCGGTAATTACCCATTTTAAGCCAAGGTTAGAAATAATTACGAAGTACATTATTTTTGTTACTATCCATTCATTTAAGGGTAAATTATTTCAAATGCAAAGGGATTTCAAAAATAATTGGGAGTGTAGAATTTACAGCAGGAGTCCTTTTCGACCCCAGCATTCAGTGTGACGTTTCCCAACATAACCACGCGTTAGATATCACCGTCAATGTCCTGATTTACGTCACACCGACGCAGATAAGCCCTAGGTATTCTGACGGCGATGGGGTAGGAAAGGCCTAGGAGTGGAAGGAAATGGCCGTGGCCTTAATTAAGGCACAGCCCCGGCATTTGCCTGGTGTGAAAATGGGAATCCACGGGAAACCATCTTCAGGGCTGTCGACAGTGGGGTTAGAACACACTATCTCACCGATGCTGACTCACTGCTGCACGCACATTACCGCACGGCCAACTCGCCCGGTCTCAAATGTAATAATAAGAGTGATACAACCGATATTCAAGTTTTGTGATTACTAGCCAACGAGGTCAGCTGTATATGAATGGCCAGCAGTTGGTAACTATGCTGTAGAGATTTGGTTAATTTCATTGTTCGGTTATTTGAGATTGTGTGAGAGAAGACTGCAAAAGCCTATTCAACTGAGAAAAAAGAGTAAAAATGTCGAGACCTCCAAAACGAGTATATATACTCTTAAAACACTGATAATACTATCAGTTGATTGATCGTGTAGTTTAGACTTGATTTTACTACAAGTAAACATACACTAACTCGTTTTAAACTATTATTTTTGTTGAGAAAATAATTTTGCAAATATTTTCAGAAAAATATTTTGAAGCAAGGCATAGTCATGTGAGAGTTTCCTCTGCAAATTATTGTGAAAAATTTGATTAAATTCCACCCAGTGGTTTAGACGAGATATCGCCCCCTTTTTTTTACAAGTGCTTTCACATCACATCGATACAGGTAGGTCTTAAGGCGACGATGGGATAGGAAGGGGGCTTAATGTACATTTCCAGCATTTACGAGGCGTGAAAATGGTAAACCACGGAAATCCAGCTTGAGAACTGCCAACAGGGGGGTTCAAACCCACTATCTCCCGAATACTGGACACACGTAAGTGACTGCAGCTATCGATCTCAGTCTATCGTCCTGTTAGGAAAACATTCGTCATTTTATTTTTATATTGTCAAATACATGTGTATTCTTCAAATAATTTAATATCAGCAGGTCAGTTGTTGCACACACCTCTTTGTTCTCGTAGTTTTCTCACTTTTACTCCCTCATACTGCAGTTGAGTTCAAATTTCTGGAGCCCTATCCAGTGTTCAGCAACCACCATATCCACGTAAAAAGAGTAAAACTGAATTTATTGTAGTCTTTTGAGGGGCGTAGCTAAGGGAGGTTACTTGTGGAAGTGTTGGCTTTTTCAATATAAACAGAGACATAATTCTAAAACCAACAGACCTCTTGAATTTATTTTCTGATTATTATTATTATTATTATTATTATTATTATTATTATTATTATTATTATTATTGTTTAAAGGGGCCTAACATATAGGTCATCGGCCTCTAATGGTACGAAATGAGACGAAATGAAATGACAAATTAAAAGTCCAAAGTCCTCCACTGATCAGAATTCAAAACGTGAGGACGAAGAAAGAATGGATGGATATGAATTTAAAACTATCAGTGGATCGGACACGCAATGTCTCGCATTCACAGAAACTGACGTGAAACAATAGTATTACTGTTGATACTGAATCGATGATGCTTTTAGTCAAAAGGGGTACAACATTGCAGTCATCGGCCCCACATAATGGTACTTATCGCTAGAAAAGTAGAACCATGGTATTTGTCATGTTTCGGTACTAATCAAAAATAGCGTAGACTCGCGGCATTCCACACAGTGTGGTACTACGCACAGGTTATGTAATTCGCACATGGAATACAGACCTATGGCGTTTCGCACATTGCGGCGCCATTTATAGGCAACGCAATCCTATGGTGTTCATCGCATGCATGTACTAACCACAGGGACGCGCACTATCCCGTGGTATTCCTCATAGTGGGTAATAGACATAGGTAAGCCAGAACCATGGTGTCACTCCTAAAGAGGTACTAATCACAGGTACTGTAGAATCCGGCAACGCACTCTGTTTCTACTAATCACAAACCTATTTGGTACATGACATAGTGGTACTACGCGCAAGTAAAAGCGACCCATGGTGTTCCCCGCGTGGTGATACTAATCACAAGTAGTTTCATGGTTCTAAGAAAATCGTCCCTTGGTCCCCTCTTAGTCGCTTCCTACGACAGGCTGGGGATGCCGTGAGTGTATTCTTCGTCTGCGTCCACCATCCACAGGGGGTTGTGTGTTTGGTCCGGGAGAGGTATTTTATTTCCCTCAAGTCCGCCGGCAAGCCGGTTAGGAACTCCCTATCCGCCACCTGGGACGCGCCACGTGGGAGTATCGCCTCTCACCGTGCTACACCAGCGCAGTAGGTTCATAGTCATATTTGTCTTGTTCTGTATTTTAATGTAAGATTTTATATTGTACCAGTACTGCAATCTGATTATTATCATAATTTACCTGTATCGGTGTCCTTATAATGACACTTGTGCATGCGCGCACCAAACACGCACAAACACCTTCTTTGTGTTCTGTCATCATTTTGTAATTGTAACTCCCCTTCCCCCTGCAATAGGTAGATCTTGGCTACGCTACTGTGTCACTAATATGTCTTCCATAAACGAACATTGTGCAAAACAGTAACGAAAATTATTATTCTTTCATAAATATCTTCGAGTTAATTCGAACCCCTGATGTTTTCATACATTATACGAGGAGTATTGAATCAAAAAGCGTTCTGTCCATCCTTGGTCGAAATGTTCTTTAATACGGAATGCCCCTGTTTAGGTACCGCTGAATCTATCTACATAATTAATTTGCTTTATAAAACATTCGCTTCTAGCGTAAAATACCTATGAAATACAGCGTTTGTTTCAGAAAGCACTGAATCCACTGAGACGATTGGAACAAAGTGTGCTTTGTCACATAAAGTAAAAATCCATTCATTTATTAAGTCTTTGGCTTGCGTGTTTCGAAAGCTGTGTGTTGGTACCAATACAAACTTGAGAGCTTGTTGCAGTTGGTGGAATAGACAGCTGTTATTGTCATATCGTGTCAAGCATTAGGCTACAGTCAAGAATGATTTGAAAACCTGTTCAGTTGGAGGTTTCATACGCAGTGCGATAGACGAATATTTGCTGGACTGATAACTAGATTAATACCTATTGCAGGCAACAGGAGTGGGACGAGAGGAAGATTAAAATTCAAAGAAGCAAAGAGACGTCTCCTTAGGCAGACAAACAGAAGTATTTTCACTTTTACAAAACAGAGAAAATGCATTGTCAAATATTTATCTACCTCTTCAAATAATTCAGTATCAGCAGGCAGTTGTTGTACATACGTCTTTGTTCTCATAGTTTCCTCGCTTTGTATCCCTCATATTATGCTGCAACCAATGTTTGAAACTATGTGAAGTTTATGCTGCAACCAATGTTTGAAACTATGTGAAGTTAATGCTGCAACCAATGTTTGAAACTATGTGAAGTTTATGCTGCAACATTTTCAAAAATTGAATTTTCTCAGTCATTTGCGAAGAACACTCTATAATGTATTTCCCTTCACCTAGTGTGTGGGACAGACCTTATTAAACTTACACTCCTTTGCTAGTAGTCGATCTATTTACACTTTGAAAAAAATTCTTTTTTTCAGATTAGAACTGACAAATAAAGAACTTGGAACCTAAGTTTGATTTTTAATAGCTCAAATAATCTCTTTCATCGTATTACATTGAAGATTTCAAATAAAGTATAATGGGACTTTTTCTTTTTGCACAAAATAATTTGAAATGTCAGTGTGAATGGTTCAAAATGCACTGAGTCCAAAACGTAATCTCCAACAAACACGGTGTTAGGCAAAAAATGAATTTGTGATGTATGAACCTCACACAAGAACTAGGTATTTCAAATTTTAAAAAAATCCGGCACTTGTGGGAGATATCCGTTTATCTCCCCTGAAAAGTCATTTATTATGATCGAAGTGCATTTCGATTCATTGCCCCTAATATTTTAACATAAGTATTACATTTTATGTTAAGACATTTTATCCTCATCGTCTTCTTTTCGAATGCTTTTCTCTCTCTTGATTTACTTTTATTCTTACCAGGCCATAAAAGGAAGCAGCCTTCACGTGAATGCGAATACAGAGGGTCTCTTGTTTGGAGCTTATAGCACGAAGAGAAGTAAGAGGCTGCAGTGCGAGATGGTAAGTTATATCGGAAATATCCGTAAGAGAGGGGATGCACATATACGTAAAAGTCTTGGAGAGGTAAAAGCAAACACGGCTCAACGAAATGCAGTGCTCTTTAAAGTTGTGTAGTGGATACACAGAGTGTTCCCAAAGTTAGTACTCATCAGATACTTTACACCGGATGCGAATGCTAAGTGAAAGTGTTAATGATAGTGTTTGAAGTGTCCATCATACGAAATACAAGTAAGACTGCTAAAGAATTTTCATGCTGAAAACGTAACATCGTAATATTTACAGGCCTTCTGGTTGGGTACCAGTACTCTTGGCAGTCCAAGGCCCTTGAATTGTTGTGCCACAAGTATCTTCGTTTGTTTGTTCAATCGTTTGTTAAAGTATTAGTAATATTAGTTGATGAACTTAGAGCGAGATGCCCGTAAGGTTAGGGCCCCGCAACCGTCAGCCTACATTTGTGAGATAGTGGATTCGAACCCCACTGTCGGCAGATGCTTTTACTTAGGTTCCCATTTTCGCACAAGGCAAATGCTGTACCTTAAATAAGGCGGCGTAAACTTCCTTCCCAATCCTAGCTCTTCCCTACCCATCGCCGCTATAAGTCTTATCTGTATCGGTGCGAAGTAAAGTGAATTTTAAAGAAAGAATGCACAGGGTGTTTAAAAATGTGCGCATCGAGTGCACCATAATGGAATCGAATGCAAATTCAAATACAGTGAGTTTCTCTAATCGGTTGGCCATCAGGCGAGCCCATCTTGTCTGCCTACCGTTGACTCATCACTCCCCGCTCCGCGGCACTGCAAAAAGAACAGCATTTCGCTCACTTCATCCGTCCATGACACGATATAACTATTAATATTAAGAAAATTACAAGAGATGTTGGAAATGATCTCCTCCTGCATTTACACATTACATTTTTGAAATCGTCTTAGGAAACGTCTATTCACACGCATAAGTTCGTCTTCCGTAACTGAGGCTATTTCAATTTTAACAATTTCATATCCCGCCATGATAAGCTCTTCGAAACCCCGGCTCCTCGTCCAAGTCGTCTTAGGGATTTTGTAGGCGCATATTCTAATCTTTCTGCGATTTCTTTTACTTTTATCTCGTTAAGTACACGTTTTTTAACACTTCAATTCTTATCGAGTAAAGAACCAGTTCATTTGAATATGTTTACGAGTTTCTGCACGATCTCTCTACTTGCACGACGTACACCTGGAAATTAAGTTACAAATCGCCTAACGACTTCCCTATGAGACTGTTCTCACCCTTTCCTCTACCGTGAACACATGTGGAAGCATTATGAGAATTATACTCCGAAGTAACACTTCACAGCTCGAGAAAAGCTGGAACGACAGACCAATACTTAATACACTTTCTAAGCACGGGCCTGAACAGCGAAGTGCGAGCATTCCCTTGCTGTCCCTGCGCTGTGTAACGGGAAGTGATGAGTCAACGGGAGGCAGATAAGTTTGGCGCGCCTGCCAGCCAAACGATGAGAGAAACTCTCTGTATTACTGGCAGTGTGAAGGAAATCCGCCGATCACACCAAGCAAAGTTATAAGTCTATCTGTTTCTTTCCTTTACAAGTGACATTACGTCGCACCGACACGACAGGTCTTATGGCGACGATGGGATAGGAAAGGGGTGGGGTGGGAAAGAAGCAGCCGTGGTCATAATTAAAGTACAGCCCCAGCATTTGCCTGGTGTGAAAATGGGAAACCACGGAAAACTATGTTCAGGGCTGCCGACAGTGTGTTTCGTACCCACTATCTCCCGAATGTAATATCACAGCCGCTCGCTCCTAACCGCATGGCCAACCGCGCGTCTATCTCACTGTAAGTTAATCTTCAGCCTGCAGGCTGTTTCGATCCTCAAGTAGTTTATGCATTATAGGGTAACTTCAAAAACTGGTAGCTGAGCCTTAAAGAGGAGTTCAAAGCATTGTTTGGAGTGAAGTAGTTTACCATTGCTTTCCTTACTGGACGAGTCAGTGTTATTGCAGCCCGTCCAGCCCCATGAGTAGCACCTTTTATAATAAGATTCAGACGTCCTAATCGTGCCTCTAATATCATTACCCAGCACCACCCATTTACCTGAGCTGTTTCCATAATACCACAGCCATAAATGGGACTGGATTTCGATCATGCTAACAACGTGATACCCCATATCTGATGGCCAACTTGCTGTACAACAGTTGTTAAAATTTCAAGCAGATTTGTAGTTTGACGTAACTGTTTTTACTCGTGGGATCTCTACTTTTACATGAAATTCAGTGGGACATTACTTTTCATTCTAAAATTTAAACTTGCTTTTGCCGTGATTTGAACAGTGGATGTACTTGCGAGAAGCCATGGACCTATCCACTCGGCTATCACGCTGTCCTCTTGGCAGGCCAAGGTCCTAAATAGACTGTACGTGCCGCGAGTTGTGTTCGTTCACGTATTAACGAAATGACGAAAGGAATGGAATGAATGAAGCCCCTCTATCGGCGAGGATATAACTTAATAATAATAATATTACTGGCTTTACTTCCAACTAACTACTTTTAACAGTTTTCGGAGACGCCGAAGGGCCGAAGTTCTTTTACGTGCCAGTAAATCTACCGACACGAGGCTGACGTATTTGAGCACCTTCAAATACCACCGAACTGAGCCAGGAACAAAACTGCCAGATTGGGGTCAGAAGGCCAGCGCCTCAGTCGTCTGATCCACTCAGCCAGCCAGGATAGGAATAGTGCCAGCAACCGAAGCCTGTCACACTCCTCTAGGGCAATTATGAATGAATGACAGATGAAACGATTTTGGAGAGTGTTGATGGAATAAAAGATGACATGAAAAATTGGAGTACCCACAGAAAATCCTGCCCCACCTCCGCTTTGTCCAGCACAAATCTCACATTGAGTGACCGGGATTTGAACCACGGAACGCATCGGAGAAAAACTGCGCGCTGGAAACGATCGAAGACTTAAGTAAATGAAGGAAAGGAATAGCACATGCATGAAAATTGTAAAAAAATAATAGGAGTAATGAGATATAATATCTAAACACAATCGCTTACAAATTCGCACGGAAATTCCATTTCCTTAGAGGCGTCATAATATAACTACGGTGGTGGTTGGTGATGGTGGTGGTAGTTTCGTTTCTATTATTATTGTTCAGTAGTTTATTCGGTAATATTATTTTCTCTTGTTTTTGACGCCATGTAAGGTCAGTGGTATATGAGGGTATTTGAGTGTCATTGGCTTCCGGTAGTTTATGGAACACCTGTCGGACTAAATTCCAGTACTCCGATGTATCTTTCAAACAATAACATTCGAAGAGACGCCAAAAAGTAACATTAGCCGTGCTGTGAGGCTCAGATGGTATAATGCCACCCTTCTTTGCCCAATTTGCCGCGTTTGATGTCGGCTCGTGTCAGCGGCATGTTTCTTTGACTCACAAACTACGTTACAGTTTCCAGTGATAGCTACGAACTGAATTATGTTCCATTGGAGTTATTTTACTTTCTTTTTAATACATCGAGACCAGGCTGGCGTATTTGTACATTTTCAAATACTAATAGAAATGACCGGAACTGGGATCGAACCTTTCACTTTAGCTTCAGAAGGTCAGCGCTCTACCGACTGAGCCACTCTGTTCCTTTAACAAGCAAGTCATCTGGCACATGTGAGGCAGGTGAAGGGGGGGCCAACAAGAAGTGGACCGGGCGAGTTTGCAGTGCGGTCAGAGGCGCGCGGCTGTGAGCTTGCATCCGGGAGATAGTGGGTTCAAATCCCACTGTCGGCATCACTGAAGATGGTTTTCCGTAGTTTTCCATTTTCACGCCAGGCAAATGCTGGGGCTGTACCTTAATTACCGCCACGGCCGGTTCCTTCCAACTCCTAGGCCTTTCCTCTCCCATCGTCGCCATAAGACCTATCTGTGTCGGTGCGACGTAAAGCCAATAGCAGAAAACAATTAATACTGTGTATTGGAAAATGTGGATTGAATCCTGTTTTTAACTAGAACTAGTCAATGCGGACCCAAATATGATTTTCGTCACACGTAATGACCTAGAGATAAACAAGTAACAGACCAAACTACAGTTAGTTGACAGGCAAAGTGAAATCAAAGTTAGAGAATGCCAAAAAGAATCCAGAGATAGTAAGGGATCTCGTATACCTGGATCAGTAATAAATGACATGGGATACTGTGAAATAAAGATCAAAATACGTATTGGCTTAGGTCGAACTGCAATGGTCAAACTCACTGAGATATGGCAGAACATGGTAATAAGAAAAGCTACGAGGATGAGCTCGGTTGAATCACTAGCATTCTCCGTCTTTTTGTATGGCTGAGACACCTGGACCCTGAAAACTAATGACAAAAAACGAATAGATGCTTTAGAGATGTGGCGTTGGCGGAAAATATGTATACCCTGGCAGGAAAGAACAAATGGCAACATTATATACGAACTAATCATCAAGGAACGTCTATCTTCCTGTGCAAGTGACCGTTCCCTCCAATTCTTTGATCACATTTTCGGAAGAGAAGGACAGAATATGGGATAGATCTGTTTACAAGGCGAAGTTTAAGGAAGAACAGCAAGTAGATGGTTAGATAATGCGAAAAGGATGACTGGCCTACCACTTTAGATCATATTAAGAAAAGCTGAAGGCCGCACATGATGAAGATATCTCATCAAGTGTGCAACACAGAAATGATAAAATTATTTATAGCACGACACTCAGCAGTGAGCAATACGACTGATGATTATGATGATGATGATGATGATGACATCAAGACCTATCGCGTGACTCCATGTTTGCCAAATAACACCTCATCATTGAAATACTTCGAAAAATTCTCATATTTGTACTCCGTGCCTCTATAGATCTGTAATATATTTTATTGTTTTCATCATGCTTCCTTCGTGAGTGTTCTGTGTTAGGAACCTGATTAGGGTCATCTGCTGTATATAGGAGTCTATCTCACTTATCCATAGGACACAGCATTAATCAAGTGTGCAGTTTTAGGTGACTGTAGATTTTTCGTTTTAGCCCCGGGTCTTCCAGTTTTAAGTTTGATCTGAACCGTGTGGGAGTAAGTTCTCATTATAAAAAATCACATTGTCTAGGGTTCCAACCACGGTCACCTCGGTCAGAGTTTGCTGACTACACCACTCCTTGCACCCCTCACCCCCGCTCCACACCTAAAGTATTAAGGAGATTACTGGAAGAACACCGATGTTCGGGATACGTAGCTCCGAGTTTCCATTCGATATATAATTGGTATGAATCCCATCTTAGTCATCACTGAAGTTGCATTTTCGTAGTTTTCTTATATCCCAGGGCTGAACTTTAATTAAGGCCATGGCCGACTAAACCTCCAGAAAAATATCTGGAAAAAATACATGCTAGCTCATAACAAGACCTCAAATCCTGGACAAAACCGGAAATTAAACTCATGTCCATCGTTCAGCAGTCTGTTATATTTTCCAACCATTTAGACTAGCAAAGTAGAAAAAATAGATATACTCGTATGAAACAGAAATATTCTAGATGAATCCTGTATTCTTTATGGCAGACTCACTGTGAACATAATGTTTTGATTCGTAGACCTGTGCGTAACATATACAGTAGTGTAGATTCAAAGAGTTAACTTTATAAAATTGAAACTATTTCACCACGAAAATAATGCAAACGTCTATTTAAAGATGACAACATAGATGTGTGCTTGATTCCACACCAGCCATCCCTTCAGTTAGCGGAAGATCTCAAACTACAGCAACATGCGTGAGATACGAACAAAGTTCTACTTGGCACGGTCTGCCCTGGATGAGCACGAAGCAGTCCATCCAGTAACATTACATTGTCTCGTATCGGAGAGCCTGCTTTTATAATGGGTGCGGCAGTATGGAACTCTTCTCAGTTTCATTCAATTGACGACCTTAAAATAACAATGTAAGTAGTAGCAAGACAGAACTTGCATATTCCATATTAGGAGTTCATAAACGAAGCAAAACATTAAGTAGTTATACATGACTCTTCATATCGTGAAATAGTGAGATCTCCAGATTTTCGAGGTGGAATTCAAATCACAGAGACATGACTTCGCATTTCAGAAATCCAACGTTCATCGGCCGGAATTAAAACTGCACACTTCTTGATGAGAAGCCATTGATGATCTTACTCGGTTCTCTCGTCCACCTGCTCATAACGCATACCATCGCTGATTAATAATAATAGTAATAATAACAATAAAATGAAATCTCGTATGGCATTTAGTGCCGGGAGTGTCCAAGGACAAGTTTGGCTTGCCGGGTGCAGGTCTTTTGAATTGACACCCGTAGGCGCCCTGCGCGTCGTGATGAGGATGAAATGATGATGAAGACGACACCTGCACCCAATCATGGAGCCGGAAATAATAGTAATAATAATCATAATAATAATAATTCTATGACATCACATACCGAGATATAGGAATTGTCATTTAGACGGTGTAGCTACCAATTTCAACATTTCCTTTGTCCTACTATCTAGCAATGAAGTAGGGATTCTACTGGATAGTTTCTTCTTAATTTGCTAAATTGATGATGATGATGATGCTTGTTGTTTAAAGGGGCCTAACATCTAGGTCACTGACACCTAATGGTACGAAATGAGACGAAAAGTAATGACAATTTATAAGTGCAAATTTCATCCACTGACTAGAATTAAAAACATGATGATGACGGATGAATATGAATTTAAAATTATCAGGGTATCCAACTCACAATATTTCTTAATTTTAATGTAACGTTAAAGTTCTTCAGCTTGCCGTAAACACTAAATATAACACATTAACAGTCCGCCTTTGTGGCGTGGTGGTTAGTGTGTTATCTACCAGCCCAGGAAGCCCGGATTCGTTTCGCGGCTCTGCCACGAAATTTGAAACATGGTACGAGGGCTGGAACGCGATCCACACAGCCCCGATAGGTCTACTGAGTAGAAGGGGCTTCAATTGTCGCCCCAGCCATTCTCAAAGAGGTTTTCCGTGGTTTTCCACTTCCACTTGTCCACTTCTCCTCCGGCCAAATGCCGGGATAGTACCCAACTTATGCGACGATCACTTCCTTCCCTCTTCCTTGTCTATCACTTCCGACCTTCCTATCCTCCGACAAGACCCCCGTTCAGCATAGCAGGTGAGGCCGCCTGGGTGAGGTATTGATCCTCCTTCCCACTTGTATCCCCCGAACCAAGGTTCAAGGTTTCACGCTCCAGAACACTGCCCTCGAGGCGGTAGAGGTAGGATCTCTCCCTGAGTCCGAGTGAAAACTAACCCTAGAGGGTAATCGGATTAAGAAAGAAAGATAGCACAATAACCTATCTGTAAAAACGTACACACTATTTTACGAAGAATAGAATGTGACGTTTTATAATATCTTCCTAGGATATGATCAATTGTACAACGAAACTTGTCATTCGCTTTTTCATAGTGTGTAGTTTTTTACAGGAATTTACTGTTAATGTTTTCTACAGACTGAATACTTATAAACTTACATTAACTGCTCCGACACGGAAAAGTACGGCAATCTTCTCAACAAAATACTACTTTTATTTTGTCCGATGACACTAAAATAGCACTCAGGAACAATGACACGGAGAGCCGTTAATAATAATATTTAGTAACAGTGCCACGCAAAGCCCATTTGAATTCGCCCGCGAAGTGATCTGATTGGCTAACTACAGCAGATGATAAAATGACAACAGTGTGGGATATCAAATGATACCTTTCAAATTATTTGTCAGTATGACCAACCCACTAACGTTCATATACCCGGTTTCATGTTGTTTCAGACCACACAGTATTATCAAAGTTAAACACGATACTAAAACAGGTTCATGAAAATACACAGTTAGTTCTAGCGCATATCAAAAGACATAGCGACATCACATCACCAGATAAAGATCTGGGTAAAAGGAAAACATGCTTACAAGGAAGTTAAATTTATTTACCTCTTCAGGAACTCACGGAAGACCTCCTTCCCACTTAATGACACCTGAAAGATAAAATGTTAGAACATTCTTAACTGAAATTAAGCAGAATGATTACACAGCAGTATTATTAAGTTAACAATCATTCCCAGAAATTAAAATTTCACCCGACATTTTACGTGCATTTACAGAATAAATGGTCTAGAAAGCCAAGAATAACGGCCGAGAGGATTCGTCGTGCTGACCACACGACACCTCGTAATCTGCAGGCCTTCGGGCTGAGCAGTGGTCGCTTGGTAGGCCATGCGGTTTGGTTTGGTTTACAGAATAAATGGTAATGACAAACATTTTGTTAATTATTGATCTGACATTTTTGCTAGCCTATGATGAGGATGTTGACTGGAAATGGAATTCCTTATGTCCTTGTTTTTATATCTGCTTAATGTCTCATTGACATAATAGGTTTTCGTAGACGCTTAGATAAGAAATGGATTAGAATGCGAAGGCAGTAGTAATGTTCGAACTAAGACACAGTCTCTCAATGTTCCTTGAATGAAAACGCCAACTTCTGGATGAAAACAAAACAAAACAACCCCAGGGTTGCTGACTGTGAAGTTTATTCAATATAATAATGAGTAGCGGATTTAGTATCTTGGCGGATACAAACTGTATGGCAGTGCTTATTTTGCTCATAACTTCAAAATAACAATGTTTCATAATGTTCACTTAGGTATACTTTTACTTTTGTTTGTGGTTAAGAGACCCATGACATTGTCATGGGGGAATGGTGAGTTATAGAGCCTTGAGTCCATACAGCCGTAAATCTGACATAAGCCTAACTGGCCCCTGCTCGAAATTAGTGGAAGGAAGGAAGAAAGGTCACTACGTCGGTAGTTGTTGCAAGATAAAATCCTTCATAAAACTGCGACTGTAGAGGTTCTGGTGCCAGGCGTCAGGCCCGTTGTATGAAGGCCATCCGGAAAATGGAACCCGTTTGCGCAATAAAGACACAGGAGTAAATATTAGCAAATTTTCACATTTTCATTGGAAAGAGCATACTATACACTACTTCTCCACATAATCTCCAAGCAAATTTAGGCATTTGTCATAACGTGGGACAAATTTTTTTGTATTCCAGCGTCATAGTCCTCCGCCGCCAGCGGAGTGAGATACGTAGTCACGGCTCTTCATCGCTGTCAAATCTTTTTCCCGCCAGAAAGTCTTTAAGCTTCGTAAAGAGATGTAAATCCGAAGGGGCCAAGTCCGGGCTATAGGGGGGATGGTCGAAGGTTTCCCACTTGAATTGCAGAAAAAGTTGTGTTATCGCAGCTGCATTAGGTCTGCCATTTTCATAAAAGAGAATGACGCCTGTAGACAATAGAACTCGCCGTCGATTTTGTATTGCCCGCCGTAATTTCTTTCATGTTCCACAATACACATTAGCATTAATTGTGTCTCCAATGGCCATAAAATCAATGAGCAGTACACCTCGGCGATCCCAGAAAACGGTTGCCATGAGTTTCCTAGTGGACAGAACTGTCTTGAATTTTGTTGGGTTTGGTTGGTGAATGAGCATGATTCCACTCCATTGACTGTCGTTTACTCTCACGTGATGCATAACAAACCCATGTTTCGTACCCAGTAATGATGCGAGTCAGGAAAGGGTCTCCTTCATCGGAATAACGTCCCGGAAACGTCAGTGCTGCAGCCATACGCTTGGTTTTGTGCTCCTCTGTAAGCATGCGAGGGACCCCCCTTGCACAGATTTTTGAATAATGCAGATGGTCTTTGACAATTTCATGAACAATTGTTCGAGACACATTAGGAAAATGTTCACAGAGTTCATCAGCTGTGACGCGCCGATCGTTCCTCACGCATTCGTCTACTGAGCTCAGCAGTTGGTCTGTAATGACAGATGGTCTCCCTGAACGCTCCTCGTCGTGTGTATACCCCCTCCCCAGGTTGAAGTTGTGACACCAGCGCCGAACAGACGACGCGTCCATCACATTGTCTCCATACACCTCCGTTAATTGGCGATGAATATCATAAGGTCGAACGTTTCGTGCACTAAGAAATTTAATCACGGCTCTAACTTCACAACATTTTAAACGATCACAGACACAACACAGGCAATTTTAGCGTCACGCAACCTCGCACAGAGCAGGCAGACAAGCCACTGACGCGGTCTGACCTTGCCCAGCGGCTATCCGTGCCGTCAGCGCTTCATGCGGCGCTAACGGGTACTACTTTCCGGATGGGCCTCGCATTATGTTAACAGATCTATCCGTTTAAATACATTCGGTGTAATATACTGTACTGTAGTTAAATATTTACAATATTCTCGGATAACCATTTGCGGATGCGGGTGTGGGTGCGGATGAAGGAAATGCGGATGCGGATATTATTTTGTATATCCGCGTAGGGATCTACTTGTAAGTCCTACATAGGTTCCGACCTCTTAGACGGGTTTCCATTTTCACTGGAGGTCAACCGGCAGGATATTGCAATCTGTGAAAGAGGACGGACTGCTCCTTTAGTGTTAGTGCTCATTATAACATTGTCTGTCAGCTACATTATATTCTGAGTTATTCACTTCTGTATAAGTTTTAGAGTTAGTTGTTGGACTTCCGACACACTTAAATTGGGTAATATAGGAGGGGGACATATTTTTTAAGAGTACGAATCCAAGATTGATTGATAAGTTTAGCCGTTGTTCTCTTTCCTTTCCTTCCTTCCCCCTTTATTTCCTTCACTTTTTACGGATATTTATCTTCATCTTGCTCCCTGGTGATGTTTAATATTATTTAATATCATTTCTTTCCCTATATATACGTATTTTAAGAGATAGTCAGGAAGAGGAATTTTGTTTCCGAAGAATTTCTTCAACGATGCGAAACTTGAAGATTCTTAACTTATACGAGATGGCTTTGCTTTGCACTTCGAGGTATTACCAACGCTTTTCTTTAGTTGACATTTTAATATTATTTGTTTCTTCACTGATAGTGCCTGAATTGTCACTTCATGGAGGTTAATTTTCCCAAGTCTTGTAGCTAATTAGATGGACTCAGTAAGACTTGTACAGGCAATAATTGTGCTGCGTTAAGTGGATAATGCTCAAAATTATGGAAAAATACTGAATACACTGCTATATTATTTCGCTCCGATCCGATCCGATCTCTTTGCGACTCCCTGTGTGCCCACCACGTAGGGGGCACTCAGTGTATTTTGTAAAGTGGGACCGCCAACCAATTTAGGTCCTATGTCCTAAGCCAAGGGGGTGGATTTATTGCTTAGTGCAAGTAGATTTATTTGCAATATGGTTGACCATCATTGAGGCTTACAATATGCATTAGATTTAATAAAAACTTATCTATTAGTGCGATATGTATTAGGCTTCCTGTTACCCTTATATGTTATACGTGTTGCCTATAGTCTCCTTGAGTCTTCGACTTTTTATATCAGATGCTTAGCCCCTGTCACTAGGCAATCTTTTAAAAATTGTACTTTTCTGTATTTCTTCGAATGTATGAAGTCAAATTCCAACAAGAACAATGTATTTCCCGAGTGTAACGTATAAAGTTAACTTAGAACCATTTACCTTATGGGGAGAGTTAATGCAGTCCGATAATCGGGTGAACTGCACCGCAGCAAGAAACGTTAAATTATTACAAACGACAATGCACATGGAATATCACGGATGTTATAATTGGATAATGTTCTTGTAGTCAAACTTTCCTAAGGTAACAAGAAGTTAGTAATAAATGGGTAATAATAACGCTATAAAGATTATTCATGTGCACCCAACTGCTGTGTTAAAATTATCGTAATCCATAAATCAAGAAATTATTTTGTAGCTTGTTACGTTATGTGTGGAACGGATAAAAGGAAGAGTTTACAGACAAAAGAAAGCCTTGGAACAGTTGCATGTGGCATGCATTTTATTCGTATAATTATCTCCCTGAGCCCGAGATGCACAGATCTTAAGGACACTGAAAACTTATTACACGGATTTGCTGCTTTCTAAACTACACTGCAATTAATAACATAAAGAAAATGAAGATCCTCATGTATCGGACGGACTAGATGTATTTGGACCTAAAATGCAGTGGGAATAATAATAATAATAATAATAAAAATAATAATAATCATAAATACCATTACTTCTTACCTGAAACTGAGAAGTAACAAATTTGTGGTGACTTTCACTGAGTCCCGGAAGGCTTATGACTCAATTGATCGAGGTATCTTAATCCAGATCGTCAAGAAATTGGGCTTGGATAACAAGACGAGAACAATCATTCAACAGACCCTATTAAACACGATCTCCAAGGTGAAATTTGGGGGAGAAATTTCAGCAAGCTTTCAAATTAAGACAGGAGTGAGACAAGGAGATGGATTAAAAACGGGCAGAGAAATTCAAATACCTAGGCAAGTGGATAGAACCTAATATTTCAGAGGGGACATTCAAATCGGGAATCAACAAAATGGAAACGGCCTACCACCTCACCAAATTTATCTATAACAAACGGTCACATCCCAGCTTAGACATTACTGTACAGTAATTCAACCTTAAGCTCGATATGCAGCAGAATGCCCCTCAATGAATAAGAAAGGTCTGGCAGAACAACTAGAAGTCAAGGAGAGAACGATTATAAGGAAGATCTTTGGCCCAGTAAATGAAAATGGTGAATATAGGAGAAGATGCAATTATGAACTACATGTGCATATGCAGAAAATAACACACACTATTATGAAAAGAAAGATTCCTTTCTATAGACCCTTAACACGAATGAGACCAGACTGATAATCGTAAGAAAAGTTTCTGAATTTATCTGTCATTACTAAAAGCCGCGGACATTGTGTTCTGTGAGTGCAGTAAAAGCAATTCTCAACAACTTCTAAATACGCGGGCAGCTTCCTGATTTCAAGATTCTTTACTCCCTGGACACGAGGCCTACACGATCGTGATTACAGAATGGAAAAGATCGATGAAAGATGGCTTGACGGAATTTTGAATATCACACTAAAGGCATAAATTGCTGAGTAATTTAAATACCTATGCTGGCTTTCATTAAGCAAAATTGAAAATAAGTGTCATGTTCTAGAGCTTATATTCTTTCTAACGTATTTTTGTCGATATGTTACATCTAATTGTCTCCCTATTGCAATTAGATTAGGTGCCAACAATTCTGAAATTATGGAAAAATGCTCTTTAATATGAATTGACTAACATGCAATGAATTTCTCTACAGGATGGAATTTCGTGTACCGAGGCATTTTCGTATATACATAAGTTATTTGTCATTGGTTTCCCTGAAAATCGGAATATTTATGTCAGAATATGGGAATAATTTATTTTAAATGTGAATGATTTTATATCGCACAAAATTATTTCATAGTTTTCAGAGATATTCAGGTGCTGGAATTTTGTCTCCCAGAAATATTTTCACACTGTTAAATCTACCGGCATGAGGCTATCAATTAGCACAGTACTGAGCCAAAATCGAACCTGCCTACTTAGACTTTTACTGTCCTGATCACTCAGACTGGCTTGAGAATCATTTATACACTAAGTGAGATATGGAATTATAAATTTATCATGTTTGATAAATACGTATGTTTATTTATACGGATCATCACCGTATTCTTACGAAGGTGGTCGCTATCACTCAAAAGAAAATTTACTTTCCTATAATTTGAAACAATAATAATGTTATTGACATTACGTCCCACTAACGACTTTTAAGGTTTTCGGAGAAGCAGTGGCGCCCTAGTTTAGTCCCGCAGGATTTCATTATGTGCCAGTAAATGTACCGACACGAGGCTGACGTATTTGAGCACCTTCAAATGCCAACTGACTGAGCCTGCCAACTTGAGGTCAGAAGGCCAGCGCCTCGACCGTCTGAGCCACTCACACCGACATTCTATAGCTTGGATTTCGCACAAGCTGGTGACCTTTAAGTTATGACCACGCTATTAACAGTCACGTAATACTGCAGATTCCTTTCAGTGTATTGATAATGTTGGAGTAGTTGGAGTAAAAACAAAGTCATCCCCGTAGATGCCATGAAGGCCCTAGGAGGGGTTGAGGTAAAGAACTTCCACTCACCGTAACTTCAGCACTTGGTGGGGTAGAATGGTTGGCTCTACGCATCGCTGCCTTTGCCCACAGGAATTAACCTCGTACTCATTTTTGGTATGGGCTGAGTGAACCTCAGGACCATATGCACCTCCGGAAGGGGAAATCTCGTTTCTTAAATTTTTCGACTTCCTGAAGGGGACTCGATCCCACGTCTTTCTGGGTGAACAAAGCACGCCTTTACCACCTTGGTGGTGGTGGTGGTGGTGGTGGTGGTGGTGGTGGTGGTGGTGGTGGTGGTAGTAATTGTTTTAAGAGAAAGTACAACTAGGAAACCATCCTCTGTATAACACTGATCAGAGAGAAAAATGGAAGAGATGCGACACTTCCAAAAATGAAGGTATCGGCCAAAGTAAGGCAAGGGCCATGAAGTGCGTGAAAATGAAAGAGCTCCTAGGCCTCAAGTGCTGTAATACCGTGAGGTCGGGAAAGAAAGAAAGGGAGGTCGAATAGGATTGATGAAAGTGAGGAACCTGGCACAAGTAAGTAGAAGCATTGCCACGATTCAGATAAGGGCCCCCGTTGTTACCAACACACACGATCCCAAGATGAGACTACCTGTGCCATCGGGCGAGTTGGCCGTGCGCGTAGAGGCGCGCGGCTGTGAGCTTGCATCCGTGAGATAGTAGGTTCGAATCCCACTATCGGCAGCCCTGAAGATGGTTTTCCGTGGTTTCCCATTTTCACACCAGGCAAATGCTGGGGCTGTACCTTAATTAAGGCCACGGCCGCTTCCTTCCAACTCCTAGGCCTTTCCTATCCTATCGTCGCTAAAAGACCTGTCTGTGTCGGTGCGACGTAAAGCCCCTAGCAAAAAAACTATCTGTGCCCCCTTTTAGTCTCCTCTTACAACAGGCAGGGGAAACCGTAGGTATTACTCTACCGCACCTACCCACCTAGGCCACAAAGCAGTCTCTTCATTGATAGACTGGCGACTAATATTTTCCAAAATTTCATTTCATGTAAACTTTTCCAGAAAATCCAAAATAATATTCACACATTTAAAAAAATGATGCATTTAATAGATAATCTATATTTTTTTGTGGTTGCTTTACGTCGTTCCTATACAGAGAGGTCGTATGGAGACGATGGGACAGGAAGGGGCTAGGAGTGGAAAAGAAGCGTTAATTAAGGTACAGCACCAGCATTTTCCTGGTGTGAAAATGAGAAACCACGGAAAACCCTCCTCAGGGACCGCCGACAGTGGGGCTCGAACCCACTATCTCTTAAATACTGACCACTAGCCACACTTTAGCGACCGCAGCTATCGAGCTCGTTGTTAATATTCAAGAATAAGATTTACCCGCAAGAATGTCCCCATTTATTATCCATAAAGTTGAATTAATTGTTCCGAATACTGTACATTACGTCGGCTAGAATGTTGTTTGCAAGATGGCAGAGCGAACGTGACAAAGGGAGCTCAACAGACGCTTTCAGCACGTCGCATTAATCGCGAACGTCAGACATGACTGACAGTTACAGCGATAGTCCACTTGAAATCCCTTATGAAATCCCGATATGACATTTTGGATATTAATTTATCAATTCACGCACGGAAAGCCTGGGCTTTGTTATATTAAATAGCGTTAATTTCAACATTGGTTGAAATTCTATTTCAATTACACTAGCCCAGAGTTAGTCGGAAAATGACGTAAAATGAAATATGGAATGAAATGATTCATAATATTTAATATATTGAATATCATATATTTTATATGTAGCTTAATAAAATGTATTATAAATTTTAAATATTGAGGAAGGAATAACGACCTATCCAGGGATTGTGAATTATTTTTAAATTGAGCTTCAAGGATCCTAGGAAAACTTTATAAGGGAGAAATAAACTAGTATTATGTGGAGTGCACCCCACAGGTAGACGTCACAAAGTAGAAAATGTTGGAAGAACTGATCGTTGCAGTTTTAGACCACAAAATAGCAGAACTAGTAATAGTATATAAGGTTGTTTGGAATCTCTGCGGACGATGTTTGAAGTGTAATTAGCTTATGAAAATCCATGTCTCCACCAAGGATCATTCTCAGTTGGAAATCCAGCATTTATAGCTGGAGCCCGACAACGTAATTTCCATTGCAGCAGACCTTTCCTCAGAACTAGCTTGCCTATATTATCCCACTCCTTCTGACAGGCTTTCCAGAGGCCATTGATAGTGCGCGGACGTATTTTTCCTGAGGCCCTTTTTAGGAGTAAAAATGCACAAAAATACATGGGTGACCTATCGGGTGCCTTCACCGGAATGTCAGCAAAAGGAATGACACAGATTCCAGTTTCCAACTCCATTCTCTCTAGGAACAGACGAGTCGAACAGGAGGTGCGGCTGGATGCTTTATCTTGATGTACCCATACCTGACTCTTCGCCCTCCCTTAGCATGCTGGGATATCTGTGTTGTAAATGGGCGTTAAAACCTCTTTCTGATAGTATGTAGAGCCCACCTTCGCATTATTAGCAACACGGTGAATGGATAACTTGCCATTGTAGGAAAACCCATCGATGATCATGAAACCCATTTGAAAACTTTCCTGGCATTCTTTAAAAACAGATCAGATGTAAGGCTTTTCAGGTGTTTGCTCTATTAACCAGCGTTTCGTCTTAGGTCTGACACTAGACTCATCAGAGTGGGATGCTTCAGACTCTACCCACCTTCATATACCGGATCGAACCTGCCAAGTTGAGGTCAGAATTCCAGCGCCTCAACCGTCTGAGATACTCAGCGCGGCAATATGTGGACATTTAGCGTAATAATAACCACATGGAGGAGTTACAACTCCTGGTGCTTGTTACTATGTGCTTTGATTCACAACACGAACTAAACTTAAAACCAATAAGTACCTAAAGCGTTGATATTACGTAGTGGTTTTAGAAGACAAGCAATAGTCCTGCTCTCTGGCTGAATGGTCAGGGTACTTCCTCCCTTTCAGAGGGGCGCGGGTTCGATTTCCAACCAAGTCAAAGATTTATACTGTGTATGGTCTTCTTTGATTCGGGGACTGGGTGTTCGTGTTCATCTCATGTGTATAAGTTCTTATCACCACATCGTTTCACAATTAATATCTAGTTTATTAACGTACAGGACTGTTCGCATGATTTAACAGACTAAGCATTTTTGAAAAGAAAGTAAGTATAGTAAAATATAGGCTCTTTGAACTGCACTTAGCGTGATTGCAGAAAGAGTTTATATGGTAATTCTCGGAGACATGAACATGTGTAGAAGTACGATGAAGGAATCACAAATCAATTCTTCTAGAGTTGGTGCTTTTAAGTAGCAACAGACGGTAACCTCTCTGCCAGACGGCGTGCTGAGAAAACACGTACGAGGCGATCATACTGAAAACGACATAAAATCAACAATTGTTAAAACTATATTGCTGTAATGTATCTGTACGCAAACATTTTTAATTTAATAAAATAACTAAATAGGTTCCACAGAAACAGAAAGCAGATGGCCCTAAGAAATTCGCTTGGTTTTAAATATATTGAATAATATTTCCGTAGTTTATGTATAGCGTATCAACCTCTTACATACAGGTATTAGTTCGATGCCATTCTAGTTAATTCTTTCTTTTACCCTCAGTTATGTTACTTGTCTTCTCTAGTCGCTCTGTTTTCTCCAGTTCTAAAATAATGCCCTCTGGTGAAATGATAATTTATTTGTCTATATTGGCTTTCTGTCCTTTGCCCTTCTTATCACAGAAGTCCACCAAACTCAAGGATTTACCTCTCGCTGCCAGCGTCTTACTTCTGTCATCACGTGGTCCGCTGTGCCCTGGATTCGTGTCAACTTGACAGTGAGCTTGTTGTCCGTTCCCCTCCACTACTCGTTCGTCAAACTGTTCTCTTCCCTTCTTCCGTAGAGTATGAAGGTCGCTGTTGTCATCAGATTGTATGTTGTCAGCCAGCGTACAGGCAGTTGACTAGCAGATTGTTTGCTCTACCGGCCGTTGATTCACTTCCTGTGGTGATGAACTGCATATCCATTTCCCGTAGCTGGGTAACTTACTAGGTTCACGACCACGTTCCGTCACCTACTATAAGGCATTTGCCTCTTATATACGCCTTTAGTCCATAGTCGATAAGAAATTCCCCCCTTTTCCGCTAGGGGCTTTACGTCGCACCGACACAGATAGGTCTTATGGCGACGATGGGATGGGAAAAGCCTAGGAGTTGGAAGGAAGCGGCCGTGGCCTTAATTAAGGTACAGCCCCAGCATTTGCCTGGTGTGAAAATGGGAAACCACGGAAAACCATCTTCAGGGCTGCCGATAGTGGGATTCGAACCTACTATCTCCCGGATGCAAACTCACAGCCGCGCGCCTCTACGCGCACGGCAAATAAGAAATTAAGGAAGTAATTGGAATAATACAATCAGATAAAAAAGAAGTACTTTGGATTAAATCAAGGTCGATACCTGGAAGTCTAACCTTTTTAATTGCATTCTTAGCTTTGGAACGGGGTTCGCTAAGCCTCATAACTTGAGCTGTTTGATATATAAATCTGTGTATCCGGTCAGGAATGGCAAGTAATATGGCGGAGTAAGTCATTACGTTGACCACATAATACTGTAATACTTATGGGCCATGTGGCAGGGCATAAATCGTCTGGACTTAATGCACTACAAGGTATTATTTTTATTATCTTGCATCGTTATGCTCTACTTAAGAGCTCGATTGAACCAGCTTAGCTGATGTGTTGGCCTTCTTCTTCTCCAAAAATCTATTCATAATCTCGCAAAGCTTTTTCGTTCTTCTGTCCAAGTTATAGTGGCTCTGGCGTTGGGTGATTTTCGATTTTGGTTCTGAATTTAAAGGCTTTATTATTATTAATAAAGATGATGAAGATGATGATAGTGATTTTGTTGAAAGGGGTCTAACAGCTACGCCATTTGCCCCTAATAGCACTAGGTGCAAACGAAATGACAATTACAGCTTCAACATGTATCCAGTAACTAGAATCTAGAACTAATGATGAAAAGTGATCGTGAAATAAAATCTATCAGTGGATCAAATTCCCAATGTCTTAATTACTGGGCTGATGCTTATTACCAAAACGGGTCCAAAATCAAGGTCACCGGCCCATCATAATAGTGCTAATCACTAGTAAAGCAGATCCATGGTGTTCCTTCTATAGTAGTACCAATCACAGGTAATGTACTCCCATAGTATGTCACACACAATGGCACCATTCACAGGTAACACAAAGCCATGGCGTTTCGCACATAACGGTACTACTCCAATACTAATCCTACCCCGCTGATACTAATGACTATACCTCGGATTTGTAGGTAGTAATAGGTTAGAATGCCAAATATTTTGGTTGGTAGGTAGTGTCATGCAACCCGTTGTACCATAATGTAGGATGAGTAGCATAAATTAAAGGAGTTCTATAGGCCTTACCCCTAATATATATGCAAATCTCATACCATAACCGCTGTACAGTGTAGGGTATACTTGTTACTGGCTTAAGTAAGTTTGCATTCTAATCTATCAGCGCCTAATAATCCGGACTCTACTAATGACATACCCCTAGCTGTAGGCCATAGTGGATCGCTTCCCTTAGTAGTGATTATTGCTCTAAAATGGAACACAACCAGGCGCATGTAGTAGTACTAATTGCAAGTAAAGTCGACCCATGGTGTTCCGCTCATAATGGTACTAATCACAAATAGTTCAATGGTTCTACTGTCATCATCCCTTTGTCGCCCCTTTTAGTCACCCCTTACGACAGGCAGGGATGCCGTGGGTGTATTCTACGTCTGCGTCCACCACCCATAGGGGGTATTATTATTATTATTATTATTATTATTATTATTATTATTCCGAAATTTTCTGTGCAACGCAGAGGTGGAAGAAGGTGGGAATGGGTCTATCTACAATAGTCAAAGATTAACTTAAAACTGTCCGACTCGTTGGCTGAATGGTCAGCGTACTGGCCTTCGGTTCAGAGGGTCCCGGGTTCGATTCCCGGCCAGGTCGGGGATTTTAACCATCATTGGTTAATTCCAGTGGTCCGGGGGGTGGGTATCTGTGCTGTCCCCAACATCCCTGCAACTCACACCACACATAACACTATCCTCCACCACAATAACACTCAGTTACCTACACATGGCAGATGCCGCCCACCCTCATCGGAGGGTCTGCCTTACAAGGGCTGTACTCGGATAGAAATAGCCACACGAAATTAAATTAACTTAAAACTTTAAAATGAAGGTTATATTTATTTTCAGATCTTAAATTTCAACAAAGAACAAGCTTTAAGGTACAGATGTAGTTGGTACGAAAAATAGAAAACCAAGAATTGGTACCGTAATTTACAATTTTGAGCTTCAAGCTCCTAATTTACAAGGTTCCATCATCGCTACTGTTGCGTTTAGTTAGGTAGACAAGGAGATAAATCTCCCAAAACACACTTTTCAAGAGCACTTCGCTCCAACAGTTACAGGTTACGGCCTTCCATAGGCACCACTCAATAGTATACAAATATCTATTATATTACCATGAAAGAGCTTACATGCTCTACAACTTCTACCAAGGAGGCAGCGCTCCCGAACTCTTACAGCCTACTCAAGGCAACCATTAACTATTACAAGAGCGTCTCTGCTCAATACAATTGAAGGCAGCTCCATTTTTTCTAACTTTTCAGGAGCGAAAAAAAAACTGCATAGAATAATTATGAATGATGGTATATTTTTTTCTGTCAGTATGTTAATTATGCCCTTCTCGATACATTTAGTCTGTACTGTAACAGAATTTTCAATTTTCATGTCTTTTATAGCAATAAATTAATTTTGGAGCCACCTGGTTCTTGCATAGAAAATTTTTAATTCAATGATTTCTGGGGTTTTACTTACCAAAAACTGTATTTTTGCAAAATAAATGACAGTATCTCAATATGTAAACACTTCATAGTAAGTCACAGAAATTTTAAGAACCTTGAATATTAAGTGTATCCACTATTGCAGTATGACAGTTGATGTTATTCACTTCCAGATGAGGTGTTCACATTATTTTCTCTTGAATAGCTGGTTATCTTGTTGTAATACCACTTGTCAGTGAGAGGTACATAGCGTTCGGCTAGTGCCATTACATCCCGAAATTTTGCTTCCTTGATATGCAGGGCTTCTCGATACAGTTTCTGACTCGCGTGAGGAAACTTTGGAGTACTGTTCTTTTTCAAGAGAGGAAACTCTTGTAGAGAAAAATCTGATGCATTCATTGAACATTTAACAGTTCCACAAAATTCTTCACTATGAATAAACAATCGATATTTTGAAATGGAGAACTTCTCTTTACCTACACCACTAACATTCTTCTTGAAGGATTCTTCAAAAGTACCTTTGTAGTCTAGAAAGCTGTCTCTCTCAATTTGTTTGACAATAAATTTTGAGCTTGACCCTCTTATGAGGTTCACATAGTCATTAGGAACATACAGTCTTTCTCTCTTCCGTTTTTCTTTTTCTACTATTTTAAAAAGCTTCGGCACCAGTGACAATGCACTGAACTAAAATCGATAGAAGAACCAGATGGCTCCTTTTCTTTTCTATCGCCAATGGAAGTCATTGGAGTTGCATGGTTCTTGCATAGAAATGTGCGCCTATTTGTTTACTTCGATATATATGAAAATGTACATTTTGACGAAAAGTGGAACTGCCTGGTTCTTGCATCTAACCCTTCAATTACACCTTCAGGCCTCTCTAGGCACAAACTGCAATTTACAATACCATATTAATTACCTTTTGGTATACACAGTGTTATGTAGTACCCACCCTACTGGGCCTTTGTGAAAAAGAACAGGTTAACTTACTGGCCCAAACTCAAAAATGTATGGAGGCCTACACTTGCGCTCATAGAAAACCAAGGTTAAAACCCTACTTGGGTTTGCAGCCGGATGATGCATAGACTAAGCCCATACTACTGAGATGACTAGAACGACAAGTTAATTTACGAATTAAAGAAAAAAGCAGTTACAAAATCTTAGTCCACTCAAGATTAACTGAAGGGGAATTTGAGACGGTAACGCACTCTCTATCCCCAATTTACAGTTGAAGTCCTTAGGACTTACATGAAATTTTACATGAGAAGGAAAAAAGTTTACGTTTAGGAAATTGACTGTTACATAGTTAAAGATTTGAGACCCCGTCTCCTCTCTTAACACACACACACACACACACACACACACACACACACACACACACACACACACACACACACACACACACAGTAATTCGGCGATCAATAAGACAAGTTAACTCGAAAAAGCGACAGCTTTTATACCCGAGAGGAAGTTCCGAGAATGCTCTGGACTAAATGCGGACACACTCTCTCATTTTATTAGACAGATAAAAGGTTACAAGAAGCCTAGGATTGGCTGAAAATTAAATACACAAAATTTCTGATTGGTCAGAAACCAAAGTCTGGCGGGATGAGAAGGAAGTGTTGCAAATCTTGAAGTATCAAAAGTAATAAAAGTCAATTCAGTTGAGAAAACTTATAAACACAAAATTTTTTCAAATCTCTAATTATTCAACTTTGCACCAGAGTGCATGACCTCAGTTCTTTAGTAGAGACATCTGTGGAGAAAAGTGCGAACCTCCTGTGAAACACCAAAACAAAAACAAAAAATCCTCTCAGTTTAAGAAACGTTAAAATAACATATTACTCCATCATTTAGCAGTGACATCTTTTGATCAACGTCCAAACTTCTTGTACTAGATGTTTCAAGTTTTAAGGCGCTTCCTTTAAATGTCCGGGGTTGAGGTGTACCTCCCAGTACAACTATTATTGTTATTATTATTATTATTATTATTATTATTATTATTATTATTATTATTATTATTGGAATAACCAGCAGCCTGGTTTCATTGTGTCCTAGCTTGCCCCTGAAACTAGTAGAAGTGAAATCAAAATAAAATACGTAATACGGATGAAGAACTTTGTTGTGATGGATTACATTAGCCGCCCATTGAGTTTCAACTTGATAAACTTTTAATGACTGGTTTGCGAGCACGAGAAATCTTTAACAACAGCAAGAACAAACAATATTAGCTTGTTTTATAGAAGATTAAAACATGAAATTTCCACATTTATCAAACACATCTTAATAACCGATTCGTACGCTATTAAAACGTTCACAATTGCATTTAATATTCGTAAGTAGGGCCAGTATTTTTAGGTTTTAACCTATTATCCTGACTATGTAATGAAGGGCTGACGTACACCTTTGAACAAAGAAAAATGGGCTATATTAAACTTTTATCCCGCAACAATAGAAATGAATACTAAGAGGTAACTTAGTATGACAAACACATTATTCCTTACCGGGTGAGTTGACCGTGCTGTTAGAGGCGCGCGGCTGTGAGCTTGCATCCAAGAGATAGTGGGCAGCCCTGAAGATGGTTTTCCGTGGTTTCCCATTTTAACACCAGGCAAATGCTGGGGCTGTACCTTAAGGTCACAGCCGCTTCCTTGCCATTCCTTGGCCTTTCCTATTCCATAGTCGCCATGAGACCTATCTGTGTCGGTGCGACGTAACACCGCTAGCAAAAACATTATTCCTTGGTAATACACCTACATATTTAGAAATCATGTAAACCCTTATATATAATTCATTATTCAAATTGGCGGTGTATCATAGCCAATATTTCGCCATTTCCCAGATAATATCCAAACGAATGAATAATTTTCTATGTTTCTTATTATGATTATGCCTGTTGCTCACGGTAAAAAGTTCTGTCAAATTTATTGTACAATAATTTAATTTCACAAACATTTCTGTTGCTCACGGTCAAATTCAAGTTTTGTAAAACCTTTGATAAAACGTTTCATAAAATAGGACATGTTCTATTCCGTAAAATTAATTTTACGAAACGAACCAATCAGCGAAGCTGACATCACGATGATGCTGGCGCTACGTCGTGAGAAGATTGTGAAGCTCGATTGTAAACAAACACTTCTTTCTAAAATGGCAGGATCCGGGTGGACTAAGGAAGCTGTTAGCGTTTTACTGGACGAATACCAGAAATATCCTTGTTTGCATGAAATTAAAACGCCACATTACCACAACAGAAATGCAAGAAGAGAGGCAGAATACACAATCGCCTAATTCCTATATGAATGCTGGTCTTCTAACCTCAAGTAAATTTCGACCAAGGACAGCAATCCTCTACCTTCTTCTCTTCCTTTGATCCAATCCCGAGTCCAGCATTTCGTGGCATTTCTTTTCTTCCTTTTTACCACTGTACAACATATAATTGCAGCTAAAGCAGCAAGTTTTGCTTTGTTTGTTGGAGCCATACTCTCAAAAGCAATGTAAGTTGAACAGCTGAATCTTGATTTAAAAGTGTATCAGTAGATAGCAGCACATACACGTCTTAGTTCAGAAGTGAGTTCATAGATGGCCATCCTGATGCTTCCACGGATTTTATAAAATAATTTTACCGTGAGCAACACAACTTATTTTCACCAAATTTTTATAAAATTAATTGTAAAACAAAATTTACGGAACATTTTACCGTGAGCAATAGGCATTAGTAACATTATAGCCAGAACATGTACTAGAATCTGTGAAGTCCATTAAGTATAATTTTTATTAAGTTACGTATTTTCAAGTAATCATTTTTTCATTAATGTTCATTTGAAAGTATATTTTTTAAGCTTAACCATTGAAACTATCTCAGTAATTCTAGTATGTCTTCTATATGAATATATATTCATCCAAACTTTCATCTTAATATCTTAAACAATGTCCGAGTTATCAGGGAGACTGTTCTGAAAAACATAAGTTATAGTAAATGAGCAACAAACCCACCGATAAATGACTTGCTTGGGTGACAGGGCTCCACGTTTTTGGCCATAACTCCGAAAGTTTTGGAGATACAGTATTAACTAAATGTTTTTACTGTTATAAATAAAAAAATTAAAATCATATTTTATATATTATATGCGTTTCGTACATCCTGAACCAGAATATGTGAATTTAATGTTAACATTGATGCTTTCACGTACTTGGGGTTATGCCGTGTTAAGGAAACGAGGTGAAACTCGTTACGTTTTGGAGGGAGTTTTCCTCCGCGTCTTCAGAATTTAATCTCGGCCCTGATGACCTCGTTGTGGTGTCTTTCGTCGCATTTTATTTTATTTTACTTTATTTAAATAATTTGTATTCATTTCTTCTACCAGTTTCGTTCCTGATTAGTCAGATGTCCCCTCTGTTACTACTCACGCACACACGGTGTGATAGAACATCTTCATTGGAGCTTAATGTTGTCCTCAGCTCCCGCTTGGAGCGCTGTGGCAGCCACCTGGTGGCGAACGAGCGTACCGCTACAGCTCCAACGGTAAAGTATTCTCAAATTCAAACCCTCATTATTATAGAAGACTTTTTCGTGAACAGTCGATACTTTCTTGACAAGGCATAACCCCAAAAGCCCATAATATCATGACTGTGTGAATTTAGTTGTACCTAAAAATACACAAATGAGGGGTTAAAACCTAAAATAACCTAAATATATGTTTTGCCTTCATCATATGAAGAATTTTTTTCCCACTGAAACTTGTAGTAAAATTATTTCCACAATTCTTATAAGCAGTAAGACGAAGATAGATCAGGGTTACTAGCATTAAATGTAGCAATTTAGCATGCCTCCCATTGCGCATGACATCTGGTGACACCTTGACGCAGCTGATAGAGGTCAACAGGAGAGTAACGGGTTGGCCTCCTGTCATCCACAGAGAATACAGCTGGTGGAAAGCGTGGTGAATGGTTGCTGCAATACTTTCCCAACTTTACTTTATGTATAGTGAAACAATGACTAAATCGCACTTATGGAAAAATGGATTGTTTAAGATAGAACATAACTGTGGATGGTCGAGTAATTTTCTGTCAGGCATGCTCCAAGCAAGTAAGTTTCCCGTAACTAACCTAAAAACTGCACTGCAAAACCACAACACGCTTACTGAAGTGTACTTAAGTTTTGCATTACAGTATTTTCAGGTTAAATTTGAGTAGCATAAATCTGCATCTGGCGACTTCGCTAGTGTAGCTAGGGCGTATAAGTCCATCAATAACAGAAAGCAAAATATTATTTCTTCCACGGTAGGTAATCCTGGAGGTTACTTTAAGGGGAGTGTTAAAGGCTTATCTTGATAATGTTAAATTTAACATATTTACATCCCAGTTTCCCTGGAACTGTCCAAGGTAATAGCACGATATTTTGGTAGGATATAGATTCATAACATTTACCGATCTTATTTCTTGGTTCAATCTTGATTATAAATCAAGATATGGAATTTTAAATTCCAGTTCTTGAATATTTTAAATTATTTACATTTTTAAAATATTTATGATCGTACTATGTGTCGTACCTCTACCATTGTAGATCCATATAAAAACAAGAATGCTGTTAATGAGAGGTAAAATGTCAGATGTAGCTTAAGCAATTCCTGAAAAAATGAGAAACATTCGTAAAAATGTAGTTTTATTGAAAACCACACTCGAAATTATGCCACTTACATAATGTGGATGCTAACATGTTTCTTAAGACGTAAACACCATACAGAAAGTGCAATAAGTGCAAACAATGTGGCCAACAAAAATTACCGTCTTAGAGGGCCAATAGTTTCCAACTTATGCAGCGGGAAGTTTACTGTAAATCACCATAAAGTACCGCCTTATACAGCCAATAGTTCTCGAGATAACTGAACAAGTGCTTACGAAACTGCAGAAAGGGCATAGTAACATATTTTTTTTTAATTTATAAATACTTGCAGTCATCCAAATTAAATAGATATACATCAAATTAAAAGGGAAACTCCAAATAATTTCTTTCATAAAGAAGGAAGAATCGCCCGTTTTACCAGTACCATATTTTATACTCCCATTAACTTTCGCCTAAGTCAGATGTTGGTGCATGCAAACTTCCCATGGAACCAACTGAACCATGAATACATTCTTGGAAGACATCAGTAGCTGCATCCACGAAGTAAACCCTAAAAATACCTATTTTAAGCATAGACTACAAGAAATGCGGTCCCTATTCGTGAACAAATCTCGCAACTGGGAGGTCCATATTGTGATCAAGGTCGAAATAAGGTAACATTTCGTCAAAATGAAAAGTTGTATGGCATAAAGGTGACATTTTATTACCTAAGATCTCCTTCAAAGTTGATTACATGTGGAACTTTAAAGCTTGCGTTCACTGGAATAACGAACCGCCATTTCCTTTCATACGTTCGCTTAGAAACTTAGGACTAGCAAAGTAATATCAAAACATACTTCTAATGCGGCTTGGTGTTACTTCTACGGTTTAAACATTGCTTAATCATTGCCTTAAAGTAATATCGATTGTAAGTTATATTTCGTCATGGTTTTGTTTGATTATCATCAATGTGCATTTTTATAAGTAGCCCGCGTAATGAAATTAAAGCTTGTTATACAGATTTCACCCAGAGAACCAGTCGTGATGTAAACATAAGCACGTGCTTGGGTTAACGTTTATTGGTTAGTGCTGACGCGGGACACCTACGCGGAGACATGAAACTAGTTCGTTAGCCACGTCATGGCTAATGCGATCCTAGATGCAAAATGTCCGAAATATAATTCCTCAAATAATTTAAGTCAGAGAAATGTACAAAAACTATTTGTATTCAATGTTATTTAAAATAAACAAGCATTTCAAATTGAAGAGCACGAGGGACGCATTCGCTCATGCTTGACCCGCCATTTTGTTAAGCTGTGAGCTTGGGAAGCAAGCAGTACAGTGCGTGAGTGAGTGAGTGAGTGAGACATTACTTGTTCTTGTGCAATGTGGATCACCGAGTTGAGTTCGTTAAGCATCGCAAGGGGAAATCTTTTGCATCGAATGTGTTTCATAAATTTTGTAAGAAATACCCGACTTAAACTTTAAAGGATTTGCGAAGCTGACATCCGATTTCACTTGTGTTTCGGAGTGGATCATTAATACCGCACGCAGCGAACGACTGCACCAAGGATTGGTAAGAACACCTGGGAAATCGAAGAAGCGCTTACTTGGAAGGCGTTCGTCCTTTATCATATTCTGACTAGGTAAAGTACCGGTACTATACATTTTATTGTTTTAATATTGCCTCTTCTAAGTTCCTCGCTAGAATTTTACTTGATTAGAATATTAAATGTGTGAAGTTTTACTTATATGCGCTGTTATGATTGATTTATTACGTATTTACGTTTCGGCCATAAATTCAAATCTATCTTTCCTTTCTGATACGTTAAATATCGAGATGCCATTTATCATTCATTGTTGTTTATTTTTCGCGGACAGCGAGTATAATTTGTGCCGTAATCCGCAACTCAAGTAGCTGTCAACTACTGTACATGTTGACGTCAGTGGTATCCGACAACAGTCTATGTAGAGCTAATCCTGATGTAATAGCCGCAGTCAAGCGAAGTAACGACAGTTTCGAGACTGCCCACGTGGTTCCTGCCATGTGTCCGGAACTAGCCCAGTGATTCTCCAATCAGCGTTTAGACCGCGGATGGATACATACGGATACACACTTTTCTTTGTTTACATCAGGTTCGGTTCTCTCGGTGACGGGAGAATATTTGTTCTTATCTGTGTTGCATGCTACTGATATATACCTCTGTTTGCACAGTTTTTAAATTGTCAATAAAAACAAAAGTATTTAGTTGTGAATTATTAAACTGCTTGCGTTTAAAGCTTAGCAGGCGTTTGTTGTCCGATCTAATGATATGTCCTGCGTTCGCCCTATAGTAACGGTGGTCACGCTGGTCATTCCGTCCCGCTAGCACACAACACTGTAAGCGGGTAGGCAGTCACAGTAATGTTGTGGTTACGTCACAGGTGAAGTTTGGGCGAAGTTCTCCCAGTCACTCCCGACCACTGCGGCGATGCCCTAGTTCAGGGCCTCTCAGGGTGCATGCGCGTGGTGCAAGCACTGTGCACGGTGCAAAAGACGACTTGGCTTGGTTGACCAGAGTGCAGACCCCCCACTCCTCGATTTGGAGCAATAGCGCTTACTCTCTCTTTCCTCACGCCTGTCTCGCTCGCTCCGCCTGTCTCCCTCTGCCCCACTTGCGCCGTAGCGCTCCAAAACCGGGCTGACTTGAGCCGAGTATAGGCGAGTTGAGCCGAGCTTAGCCGAGTAGCCCAGAGACGAAGCGTTGATCCGAGCCATGCCGAGCGGCAGCGATGCACAGTGCACGGAGCTCTTGCGCCTCTATCTGCACGCGTGAGATTTTGGGCGTTTGAGAGGCCCTGCCCTAGTTTGAAATGAAGGAAGAAATGAATGAAACAAAGAGCAGAAATCAATGTCTTTTTCAATTTATGTAGTAGGAAATAAGATGTTTATGTTCATTGCAGTTTACGTATTTTCACCGTATACAAGCTCAAACATAAATTGCAGGGGCTGCCTGGCCGAGGTGGTAAAGGCGTGCTCGGTTCGCCCGGAAGGACGTGGGTTCGAATCCCTGTCAGGAAGTCGTAAATTTAAGAAACGAGATTTCCACTTCCGGAGGTGCATATGGCCCTGGGGTTCACTCAGCCTACACCAAAAATGAGTACCAGGTTAATTCCTGGGGGCAAAGGTGGCCGGGCGTAGAGCTAATCACTCTACCCCATCACGTGCCGAGGTTAACAATGGTGGAAGCCTTTACCTTCCACTCCTCCAAGGGCCTTCATGGCCTGTACGGAGGTGACTTTGCTTTTGCTACGTAATAAATTGCAATTTATACAATTATATTTTAAGAAGTGGTTTAGAAACATTTCTAATACAATATAGAGTTAGGGTGGATAAATAGTGGCTTGTGGTTGCTTGGGTTTAAATTATCTGATAAACTCACCAACAATCCAATCATGCTTACCGGGATTCAAGTTAATTTTCTGAAGTTATATTCTAGAACTATTTAGTAGATACATTACATTGTTGTTGTACTTTAATCTTGGATAGTAAATACCTATGTTCCCACTCGTGATGAAATTCCTAAGCCATTTAGAGGCCAGCTATTATCATCGGACGCCTGATCTGATAAGTTGTAAATACTAGTTTTATAAGTTCAGTGAACAGTGAAAATCACACAATATGATAACACTGCGCAAACTCAAGCAGTAAAGGTGTAAATTATGTAAATTATTAAGAGTAATTTTTGTTGAATTTGCAGAATTTTCCTTTTATTTTAATGGAAATGCTGTCATTCCTATCCATGGAATTGTAAATCGTAGCTTGTTCGCATAAACCCTGTATCTTAATAAATTGTGACGCAAGAATTAAAACATGTCAGTATTCTTTGAATGTAATATCACTGACTGTGTATATCAAGCGCAGTATAAAATCAAACTGGAATCTCTTGAAAATGTCTGTTTTCCTGTTATTGGAATTTGATTTTTTAAATACTGTACCCAAATCAGCATTCCGCTGTGTACTAGAGGGAAGCTTCGTAGTCACAATCGAACGTCACTGCTCTCTTCCCTGGAAAGTGTGTTCTCTCTCTCTCTCTCTCTCTCTCTCTCTCTCTCTCTTTGTTGTGACGCCTGCTACGTATGCTGCCTGCATTTACGTCAGGCCAGCTCGGCCTCACTGGCCTAGCCTCAAGGGGCGTCCATCTGAGCAACTCTGCCATACAGTCGGTGGAAAACGTCTTTCGGAATCAAAACAATTCTTCACTCAATAATAGTGAATGGAGTGACCGATTGTGATTGATATCGTCTCTAACAAATAATGCATAACGTACCTCGCTCAGGTAAATGATCGCATGTGCAATGTCACCATTTGAAAGGACAATATCTTTGTCCGTATCGTGCCCCTCTGCTCGGAACTCCTGCGCCCGATAGAAAATATAAGTGAAGTACCGTGCAGAGAAGATTGTGGGTACGGATTGTCGCTCGGAAAACGTGCACATTGGTTACATTTCTCCCTAGTCATTAAGTTATGAATTCTATTACATGCTATAGTGAATTTTACTTCTTTTCACACTATAAAGGTCTGGGAAAATTACAATTTTTCCGCCTCTGTGGTGTAATGGTTAGGGTGATTAGCTTCCACCCCCGGAGGGCCGGGTACGATTCCGGGCTCTGCCACGAAATTTGAAAAGTTTTACGAGGGCTGGAACGGGGTCCACTCAGCCTAGAGAGATCAACTGAGTAGAGAGGTGTTCGATTCTCACCTCTGCCATCCTTCAGGCAAATGGTGGGATGGTACCGTGTACCGGTACACCGTATACAGGAAAATATTTCAAATAATATCAAACAAAACCGAATGATAAATTGATGGGAAAGAGATATTTTATCCGTGTGTGATATACTCTTGAGGATAGTTTTGTAAATCGGAAATTGTACTCATATGGCAAATTGTTATTGGTTATTTTAGAATTTAGCTCAGTAATGAAGACAATTACAATTGAACAAAACTGAGGAAGGGATTTAATTATAATTAGATTAACATTTACTGTACAGCAATTTTGCTGAGCACCAGTTTCGTAGTACGTAGACGGGTCTTAAAATGTGTAAGTGCCTACGGGGTATCGATTGCTAGAACGAGTGTTTGAAAATTGAGCTGCAGCGCTTAATATGAATGAAGTGTTTAACAACGAAAGGGAAGCTTCAGTAGTAGGAAGGAACATGGTGTGCAGCTGTATACACAGCTGAAGTAGCTCATTATATCCGCGCGCCCGAGCTATACATTCTGTGTGATACTCATTTCACCTTATCAGTCTCGTAGATCAGGGATTCATTCATACAAGACGAGCGCCTGCTATCTCTTCATCAGTGTCTTTTCATTGACAATACAGCGTAGTGTTATCACTCATCATCTGGTGTATCCTTTACGGAAATAATACTCCCTGCAACACCGCAGTTCCTAAAGTGGTTCTAGGGTACAACAAACTCTTTCCTTTGAGTCCCCCTCTGTTGTTTTAAAGAAGTTCTTATCGCCCTTGTGTGGTCTTCAATCTTTGTACCCATTTTTACTCTGAATCTACGAGTGTATATATATAATAAAATAAGAGTATTTATGTGCATTACGCATATTAAAAAAATGGAATTTCTGTATCGCCAGCCCCGTGCTGTAGGGGTAGCATGCCTGCCTCTTACCCGGAGACCCCGGGTTCGATTACCGGCCAGGTCAGGGATTTTTACCTGGACCTGAGGGCTGATTGGAGGTCTACTCAGCCTGCGAGATTAGAATTGAGGAGCTATCTGACGGTGAGATAGAGGCCCCGGTATAGAAAGCCAAAAATAACGGCCGAGAGGATTCGTCGTGCTCACCACAGGACACCTCGTAATCTGCAGGCCTTCGGGCTGAGCAGCAGTCGCTTGGTAGGCCAAGGCCCTTCAAGGGCTGTAGTGCCATGTGGTTTGGTTTGGTTTTTATTTCTGTATCGGTCGCATCCTCAGTAAAAGGTAAAAGCACTTCTTAATTTTCCATCATTTCTTTAGGTGTATGTATGTATGTATGTATGTATAAGCATCACGAGAAAACGGCTGAAGGGAATTTAATGTAATCGGTATGTTAAGTCGGAAAATGAGGCACTGAAGTCTAGGCTGTAAATGATTTTATTCACGCTGAGTGAAATGGTACCTTAGGCGAAGGACTAAAATTTAATTATCAGGTATATATGTTATCAGTCGTCCTATCTATAAATACTGCATAACTAAAGTTATATAGAATTGCATCTCCGATCATTTATGTCATACATTTTTATCGTACCGGCTATCGTAATAGAAGTATTCATGAATTTCGACTTTTGCTGCTGAATCCATATCAGTGCCGAACCACGAGGAAATCTGTGAACAGAAGTGAATAAAAATTTGTACGTACAGTCAGGGAATAATGCACTATATCCTAACTAACGAACTAAACTAAACTCATGGCACTACAGCCGCTGAAGGGCCTTGGCTTACCAAGCGACTGCTGCTCAGCCCGAAGGCCTGCAGATTACTATGGTGCAGCCGTCCCTGTGGTGTAGGGATAGCATGCCCGACTTTTACTCGGAGGCACTGGGTTGGATTCCCGGCCAGGTCAGGGAGTTTTACCTGGACCTGAGGGCTGGTTCGAGGTCCACTCAGCCTACATGATTAGAATTGAGGATCTATCTGACGCTGAGATAGCGGCCGCGTTCTAGAAAGCCAAGAATAACGGCCGAGAGGATTCGTTGTGCTGACCACACGACACCTCGTACTCTGCAGGACTTCGGACTGAGCAGTGGTCGCTTCTTAAGTCAAGGTCCTTCATGTGCTGTAGCGCCATGGCGGGGGTGGCTTCCTACCTGACATAAATAAGAGACAAGAGTAAAGTGAAATAAAACCGTCCGAGAACTATAAGTGATGTTGGTAATTCTTCTTCTTTCTTCTCCTTTTCCTACCGCTTTTCCCACACCTGTGGGGTCGCGGGTGAGAACTGCGTCGCACATGGGGATTTGGCCCGGTTTACGGCCGGATGCCCTTCATGACGCCAACCATTTATGTAGGGATGTATCACTATTGCGTGTTTCTGTGGTGGTTGGTAGTGTAGTGTGTTGAGTGAATATGAAGAGGAGTGTTGGGACTGACACAAACACCCAGTCCCCGAGGCAGAAGTATTAATCAGAAACGTTTAAAATCCCCGACCCAGCCGGGAATCGAACCCGGGACCCTCTGAACCGAAGGCCAGTACGCTGACCATTCAGCCAGCGAGTGGGACGTAACTGATGTTAGTAATGGAGATGAAAATTAGAGAACAATATATCCATTTGTTTAACAGTGGGCTACAACTCAGAACCTCATGACTTTGATGACTTCGAAGCAACGATTGTTGAATGGGCCTCTGTGTTACAGACCACCTGTTACCGAAACATAAATCATGAATCGGAAGAAAACTATCAATATTACGGCCCGCAATGTTCTATCCAATAAAAACGAACAAAGTAACTTAACATTGATTGTTAGTTGAAGTATGCCCTGTCATTTTAATGCCACTCGATAACTCCAATAACCTAGGGAGATAAATTTTATTTCGAGTTATCGAAATTTTGAGATAGGCCTATAGAGAATTCCCATTTTTGAGCAATAAGAAAACAATCTAAGAATTTTATCATTTTCGGTTTTGGTCACCTAGTTATCAGCTTGCATTCGGGAGATAGTGGGTTCATACCCCACTATCGCCAGCGCCGATGATGGATTTCCTTGTTTTCTCATTTTCACACCAGAAAGATGACGGAGATGTACCTTAAATAAGGACATAACCGATTCCTTCCCACTCCCAGCCTGTTCCTCTCCCACTGTCTCGATAAGACCCATACCTGTCGGTGCAACTTAAAGTAAATGTTAATTACAACACTTATTATAGCAATTCGTTGTAGACAGAATACATACAGTAGAAGAACATGAAATATACCTCCGTTAATAATACTGGCGTATGGCCTCCAGAGAGGCCTGGTGCGGATCTTTCTCCCGTAGATGGCCTATTAGACGGCCTGCATGTCTGTGAAGATGAGGGCCCTACCTAGGATGATTTCTAATGCTGAATACCCCATACACACCCAGCCCCGGAGCCATTGTAATTAACCAATTAAGGTTAAAATCCTCGACCCGACAGGGAATCAAACGCGGTTCTCTCTGAACCGAAGGCCAGTACGCTGACCATACAGCCAAAGAGTCGGACCATACCTCCGTTAACACATTGGGAAAAGTTCGTTAGTTTCTTCGGTTTTGTATTCTTTAAGGTTCCTCTCTTTCACATAGCTTTCAACAACCGCTGAAATGAAATGGCGTACGGCTTTTAATGCCAGGAGTGTCCGAAGACATGTTCGGCTCGCCAGGTGCAGGTCTTTTTATTTGACGCCCGTAGCTGACATACGCGTCGTGATGAGGATGAAATGATGATGAAATTGACACATACACCCAGCCCCCGTGGCAGCAGAATTAACTAATGCTGGTTAAAATTCCCACCCTGCCGGGAATCGAACCCGGGACTGCTCTGACAAAGACCAGCACGATACCTATTTAACCATGGAACCATCAACAACCGCTGTTAAAACATTATTCTCATCTACACACGGAGAAGATTAACAGCTGATCTGCCGACGGTTCAGGATGGGGATCATGAAGCTCTTATTGCCTATGTTCAACACACTAGGGGTGGACAGACAAGGCACTCTAAGCATCTCTGAAGGATTACGATTATTTTTCTAATTGCTTTACGTCTTATGGCGACGATGGGAGAGGAAAGGCCTAGGAATGGGAAGGAAGCGGCCGTGGCCTTAATAAGTGTACAGCCCCGGCTTTTGCCTGGTGTGAAAATGGGAAACGACGGAAAATCATCTTCAGGGCTGCCGACAGTACGGTTCGAACCCACCATCTCCCGGATGTGAGCTCATAGCTGCGTTCTCCTAACTGCACGTCCAACTCGCCCGGTGATTAAGATGTCAAAGGACGTAAGGACCCCTTTTGTTTTCTTTCAATTATTGTTATTCCTTACGACCTACAGTATGTTCATACCCGCATACACGAGGCGGTACCCAAATATAACCGGAATAACACTGACGTGGAGGAAGCCTGTAGAGAACGCATTTCTGCCGCTAGGCGTGTATAGCGCAACTCATTGCCAGGTCAGTGCCTCCTGTGTTGTCGACCTGGCTTGTTCTGTTCATCTGCAGTGATTGATTTTGCTAGCGCTTTTTTGTTCTTGTTTCGTTTTATATAATGGCAAGTTTAAGTGAACAACGTGCAAACCTTTTTTTGGGAAGTTTTAAGAAGATTTCGCAACAGTGTTCGTCAAAAATGACCCAATTTGTTGCAGACAGGAGACTGGTTCTTCCACCACGACAACGCTTCTGCACACACAGCCGTATTTGTTAGACATTTTTTTTGGCTAAAATGGCATGGTTCCGCTGCCCCACGCCTGACCTGGCTCCATGCGAATTTTTCTTATTTCCATGCATGAAAAGGAGCATGAGTCCGCCTCTGTGGAGTAGTGGTTAGTGTGATTAGCTGCCACCCCCCCCCCCCCCCGAGGCCCGGGTTCGATTTCCGGCTCTGCCAAGAATTTTGAAATGTGGTACGAGGAATGGAACGGGGTCCACTCAGCCTCGGGAGGTGAACTGAGTAGAGGCGGGTTCGATTCTCACCTCAGCCATCCTGGAAGTGGTTTTCCGTGGTTTCCCACTTCTCCTCCTTCAGGCAAATGGTACTTAAGGCCACGGCCCCTTCCTTCCCTCTTCCTTGTCCATCCCTTCCAATCTTCCCATCCCCCTGCAAGGCCCCTGTTCATCATAGCAGGTGAGACCGCCTGGGCGAGGTACTGGTCATCCTCCCCAGTTGTATCCCCGACCCAGAGTCTGAAGCTCAAGGACACTGCCCTTGATGCGGTAGAGATGGGATCCCTCGCTGAGTCCGAGGGAAAGATCGACTCTGGAGGGTAAACAGATAAAGACAAAAATAAAAGGGGCATGAAAGGATACCAATTTAACAACATTGAAGAGATCAAGGGGGGAAAAACGAGGGGGGAGCTGTCAGGCATTTCTTAACAGAAGTTCAAAAATTGTTTTCAACAGTGGAAGCACCGGTGAGACAAATGTATTAGTTGTAATGGAGAGTAATTTGAAGGGGATTAGGTTGTTTATGTAAAAAATTTGAAAATATATAGCTTATAAAATATTCCGGTTTTTTTAGGCATCCCTCGTATACTGTACATACATGGTGGTGGGAAACAACACTAACCGAGTATATGAGCGTTAAAATTTGGTCAAACTAAAAATAATTTGAAAAATCGATATCTCACGCCGTTATCATTTTATTAGCTTCTGAAGTTAGCCAATCAGATTCAAATGAGCTTTGCGACGCGGTGTTACTAAATCTGCATGTGACTTAAGACCGTCATCAGAACACGAGTTGAATAAATATCATTAGTTCAGCCCGTGAGCCAACATTTATACAGACGCGTGACGACTGTCCATAGTTTCCTCGCTCGCATCCTTCTCGGAAATGATGTGCTCAGTGCTGCCAACCTCTGTACTTAAGAACTACGGTTCGATAGCTGGTAGTGGTGATTAATTATACCATTGTAACACGGACAAGGTTCTTGCCATGCGGTCGGTTAGGATAGGATCTGGACAAAACCATTGGTCTGGACGGTTAGAAGCCGCGAAGTAGCTCTCTAGGCACGTTACATTTACTTGCGCTTTTACTGTGCTGTGGTTGGTAACGGAATTAACTTTCTTCACGGGAAGGTGATCACGTGCCACTTTACATTGGCCAATAGGAATACAAGTACCGGTAGCTACTTCATAAATGAAAATGGTATGCAAAAATCTTAATTAGGTTATAAAAGTAAATATACTTCTTGGGGATGGATGGTGGGTTCCTGGACATCGCAATGAACACACCTCTCCTCTGAGACGCTCCTCAAGTAAGATTGCAGTAATTTCCATTTACTTGTAACATTATAAATATGTTGGATCACGGGCTGAACTAATACCGAATAAATGTTCGCCAGGGGAGGGGTTTGATTACAGACCTCCGAGCTCACAGGGTCGCGCCATTGCAAGTGCGCTATGGTCTCGCGGGCTGAAACCAACGGAGTGTTTGTATTTGATTGCGGTTTCTCGGCATGGCTCTCAAGGCGGTCTTAAGTCACGTGAAGATTTAGCAAAAGTGTCTGGCAAAGCCCATTTGAATTCGCCCACGAAGCGAGCTTCAGGAGCTAATAAAATGATAACTGCGTGAGATATCGATTTCTCAAAAAATATTTGTCAGTATGACCAACATGATCACGCTCATATACCCGGTTCACATAGTTTCCAACAACCCTGTATATATCCACACCTTAATTAAGGCCACGGCCTCTTCCTTCTGACTCACAGCCCTTTCCTATTCCATCGTTGCCATAAAATATGTCTGTGTCGGTGCGACGTAAAACAAAGTGTAAAGATGATAAAGACGTTGATTCCTATAAGGAACCTGAAATACAACCTGTGACAATAAAGTTCGGTGAATGAAGTCAGAACGGTCGATCCGGCAACACTGGCGACACACAACGCTGCACCTGCGTAGCAGCAGATTTTGACCACCTGATCCCAACGTTGTTCAGTTGAGCATCGTGTGTGTGTCGTGTAAGACCTGTTTGACCCAGTGCGTGTTTAGTGCGTTGGTTCTGAACTGCGAACTGGAATATGAACGACCAAAAGATCAATGCTTAGTATTGTTTTAAGCTTGGCAAGACACTGAAAGAAACGCATGCGATGCTGGTATGTGTTTATTAAGATCAAGCACTGTTCTTGAAGTGTGTCTACGAGTGGTTCGCCCGTTTTCGAGGAAGCCGGGAAAGTGTTTCTGACAAACCCCGTAGCGGAAGACCGGCGCCCACCGTCACTGACGAAAACATTAGGAAGGTGAGGACATTAGTCACGAACGATCGGCAATTAACTGTGCGCATGATAGCGGATGAACTGCAGATTAACTGTGAATCCGTGCGACAAATCGTTACCCAGAATTTTTTTGCTAGTGGCTTTACGTCGCACCGACAGAGATAGGTCTTATGGCGACGATGGGACAGGAAAGGCCTAGGAGTTGGAAGGAAGCGTCCTTGGCCTTAAGGTACCGCCCCAGCATTTGCCTGGTGTGAAAGTGGGAAACAACGGAAAAAACAGAATTTAGGGAAGAGCAAAGCGTGCTCTCGTCTTGTGCTAGTTCATGGCAAGCAAGGGGGAGGGGGGGTGTGCAACGGAACATCCCCCATACTCGCCAGACCTCAATCTTCCAGACTTCTTCCTATTCGCACGACTCAAATTCGCTTTGAAAGGAAAGATATTTGACGATATTCCTGACGAGGCTTTTGAACACCATCCCAAAAGAAGCCTTCTTGCGAAGTTTCCAGGACCAGTATCGCCGATCTCAGCAGTGCATAGTTATGGGAGGAGACTATTTCGAAGGATAGTAAGGTCACTGTCGTGCATTGCTCGTCTATGCTGATAGTACAGGACTATGCACCGAATTTTATTGTCACAGGGTGAAGACGTCACGTGCGTATCGAGAATACCTCATGGAAGATATTACCACCTGCATTGAATATCTGTCCCGAATGAGTAAATTTATAATACCAATATAGTTGGTGCATTATTAGACATAAATTTTCCAGCTAACTCATTCCTGGTTGTCAGGGTTTCGCCCCGGTGTGCTAAGTTGGCCTCATCAGTTGGTAAATAGCACACTTACCAAGACGCATTGCTAATGCATACCGTGGAGGCCGCTGCGTAGGCTACTTGGAGCCAACTGATGAGTCCAGCTTAGCACACTGGGGCAAAACGTTAACAACAGGATTGAGTTAGCTGGAAAATTTATAATGTCCAACAACGGACAAACTATATTGGTGTTATAAACTAATTTTTCAAACCGAAAGTTCGTTGAATCCCAAACAGTTTCAATACCTGCCTTCATAGCTTAGACGTCACAAAAGGGTTCTTCCGAAGATGTTTTATTTTTGCCACAGCACAAACACATGAATGTTGCGCCATTACCACCTCAGAGGGGCTGTTGCATTATTGTAACTAGTAAAAGTATGGGAATGAAATGGCAATAGTTTTGCTTCGAACTGGAAGCACAAGTACGTGCGTTATCGTTTCGAAAACTTATAAGCATTGGCCGAGATTCGAAATCCGACCACCTTGATTAGAAGCCAGTACATTTTCCACTCGGCTATTGCATCGCTTTTCGTTATCTCGTTGGCCAGGATTGTAAGACCGGGTGTCCTTCCTGGCGCCTCTCTCAGTGAGAGAGCTGGACGATGACACAGAGCCACATTCACGAATCCGGACGGCCAAAATTAAAACGCTAAAGTGAATGTGTGGCATTTCAAGTATCAGAAAAATACTCAGCGAAAATGTGTGAGCCAGCTTTCGCGTACTCGTCGTTGTCGGTAAGTTGCAAGAAAATAGACTGCGCTGGTTTGGGCATGTTCGAAGGAAAACCTCTGATTACATCCAAGATACGTCTGGTTGGAGATCCAGAGGTAGACCTAAAATGAGGTGAATGAATGTCGTTGCCAGGAACATGGGGCAGTGAAAACTCTCAGAGAAAGATGTCATGGACATATGAAAGCTAAGAATAGATGCAGAGAGATCTTCTTCATGGCACCATGTGATTTACAGGATGAAAATTCCTTTTAGAATCCATTGAGATTTGAATTTCCGCATGTGTGTGGAAATATAGCAGCTAAGCCACTTTTTCAGCACACCGATCAATGAACGCCCATTATAAATTTCACAGTATGCAATTGTTGTTTTTTGAAAAATTTTGAAATCAAACTGGTGAAACAAAAGGTATTTTCCACAAAATTTTAGCAACACCTAAGAAAAATCTAAAATCGACACTAGAGCCACATGCTGTTATCGACTTAAAACTCAGAGAATGCACCTTTAGTGTCACACCATTTATGTCTCATAATATTTAATATCCAGTGACTTTGTCTAATACGCACAATACTAGAAATAACCAGTAACGGCAATTGCCACCCACCCCCGACTTTTTTGAGGAAACATTACATTTTTATTCCATTTTAGCCTGCTGAATTTAGGAAATAGGTGAGTTATTTAAAAAAAGCATTTTGTACCAGCCCAGTTGTCTTATCAGCTAATTCCTTCCTTTATTTTCATTATTATTATTATTATTATTATTATTATTACTATTATTATTATTATTAGCGGAAATACGCAAAAATGTCGTTCATCGTGGCTAACCGATTTGTATGGCGCCACACCTAGTGGAGACTGCATGTGCTGTGAGGAAGGGGTGGCAGGGGTATATTTTTGCCAAGGTCATGGGCACTAAGGTATAGTTCACCAGTCTGCCACGCGTATTCGTCAGTCTGACGATCTCCTTCTTGTCTGTTAGTTTCTATTTAATTATAATACATGTGTAATTGTTCCTTTGGCGAAAATTTTATTGTACAGTATTGAAGCGAAATAAAGGACTATTGTTATCGCATTTAAGTTCGCCACTTGCCAACCTTTACCTCTCCGTGGAATTTCGCTCAGAAAGCATCAAAATACTTATCCTTTTGTAGCCTTTTTTTTCTTTTCATTTTGATGTCATAGCCTCCCCTCCCCAGATAAGCTACTTTTTGTAGTCTGTAAATTATTTGCCCCCTACCCACAACGTATAGTTCCCAATCACCGCTACTTGAAGTAACTAATATTTAATGAATTACTTTCTATATGCTGATGAAAGGATATTTCTGTATAAACGTCTTCAAAGGCAGGGCTGAGTGGCTCAAAGGGTAGAGCGCTCGCCTTCCGAGCTTTAGTTGACGGTTCCGATCACGGCTCTGTCCGGTGATATTGAAGATGAAAGGAACTCCTTTGGGAAAATCTTCTGACACCCCGGCGTCTCCAAAAGTCGTAAAAGTAGTTAGTGGGGCGTAAAAGAAAGACAATATCGTTATTAACTTATTACATATTTGAATGAATGATTCTCTAGTCTGTATTTATTCAACTGTAAGGTGCAATTTTTATTGTAAATATGTACTGTTATAAAATAAATATAATTTTAACTGATATAGTTTCAGAGTTCACTCAGTTGGAAGAAACGTCGTAAAACACTCGTAAGCCGGCGTTGAGTTTGTTAGAGTACACAGTGTAATCTGCTAATTGCTAGGCATGTCTCGCTGTTTTAAACAAGTTGCCCGCTTGTAGCACACAACTTTTATTAGAAGCACGCTTCCCTTGCTACATCCATTCTCTAAACCCGCTATTTTAGAGAGGTGACAGTTCAGTCTGCTCTTCGCACATTTGTCCCTAGTTGCTTCACGGCCCCGTGCTACTTAAGTATCTCCATAACTTTCTACTTGGTTCCGCTGAGAGGACAATAGAAACTGGGACCTGTAAGCCAATCCTGATTAACATCAAGACATGCCTCTTCATTTATATGCCCAAATTATGGTGAATACTCTACATGAGATCGCTGAGAAAACGGGCTCCATAGTCTAATATGACAAGACGGAATACATGGAATATGTACATCAAGAGTAGAGACACTTTGTAGTGAAGCATGGGACTGTAAAAAGAACCGAGAAATTTAAATATCTAGGGCTAAGGATAGAACCTAACGGATTGGATAAAGATGCGAATAGGGCAAGAATTAGAAACGTAGAATTAGCTTACAGGTTAACCCAGAACACATACAACAAACGAGCAATATCTTGCAAGGCGAAACTTAGACACTACAGCACAGTGGTAAAGCCAGAGGGTCTCTACGCTTCAGAGAGCCTGACAATGAATAAAAAGGATGAGCTTCAAGAACTCGAAAGAAAGGAGAGGAGAATCTGAAGGAAAATTTTATGACCACAGAAAAATGCTGATGGGGAGCAGAGGAATGCAGAGTATGATTATCTCTACAAATACACCGAAAAATTCACTGTCACCATGCGAATGCGAAGGCTAAAATTCTATGAGCATCTAGAAAGAATGGGTGAGAAACAGTTAAGAAAATATTCAAGTATATCACTAGACTGAAAGCTTCGACGAAGTGGGTCAAAGTGTAGAAGAGATGCAACAGAAAGTGGACTTACAATGGATATGACTGACAACAGAAAATAATTTAGAAGCCGAGTTAACAGCATCCAAACTTTCCCGGAGAAACCACCAAAATGTAGACCCAAATTGGTCATATCTGAGAAAAAAGGAAGGTTAGAAGTGAAGGGATGAAGAGGTTCTGGGAGGAGAAGAAGAATAAGAGAAAGCCTTAGGTTAAATGCGGTCCATAGGCGGCCAAATTCGGAGACAAGACAAATACCAATTGTAATCAGTCGTATCTTCAATTGATTTCGAGGCGTAAGGCAAGCAAAGAATCAAGAAAACAACGTGTACAAGGGAGGGTTTTTAAGTTTTAGCAACTATTTTATTTAATTATGCATAGCATATATATATGGTTCTTATTTCCACAGGACTTCGATACAGTCAACAGCTTTGCGTACAATGTGTTCCCAGCGATGCGAAAGCCATTGGATGCCATTGGCACTGCCCAATCTGTAGATGGTGCGAAGAGAGCGGTCGGTGGCCTGGAAAACGTCTTCACTTGTACGGAAGCGCTTCCTTCGTAGTAGATCCTTCATCTTAGGGATTATATTGAAGTCACAGAGACTTAAATCCGGAAAGTATTGGGATTGATACAGCACTCCCAGAGATTCGGTTTACTCGGTCTGCCATCTAGTGGGCCTAGAGTAAAACGGAACCAAGAAGAACTATGGGTGGGTTATCCATAAAGTGTGGCCGTTTTCTTCTCAGAGCTGCTCGCAGATGAACATGAGCAAGCCGCATTAACGGTCTGCCATGGAGGAACGGTATGCGTTCAGATCACAATAATAATAATAATAATAATAATAATAATAATAATAATAATAATAATAATAATAATAATAATCGGTCCGCCTCCGTGGTGTAGTGGTTAGCGTGATTAGCTGCCACCCCCGGAGGTCCGGGTTCGATTCCCGGCTCTGCCACGAAATTTGAAAAGTGGTACGAGGGCTGGAACGGGGTCCACTCAGCCTCGGGAGGTCAACTGAGTAGAGGTGGGTTCGATTCCCACCTCAGCCATCCTGGAAGTGGTTTTCCGTGGTTTCCCACTTCTCCTCCAGGCGAATGCCGGGATGGTACCTCACTTAAGGCCACGGCCGCTTCCTTCCCTCTTCCTTGCCTATCCCTTCCAATCTTCCCATCCCTCCACAAGGCCCCTGTTCAGCATAGCAGGTGAGGCCGCCTGGGCGAGGTACTGGTCATACTCCCCAGTTGTATCCCCCGACCAAGAGTCTGAAGCTCCCGGACACTGCCCTTGAGGCGGTAGAGGTGGGATCCCTCGCTAAGTCCGAGGGAAAAACCGAACCTGGAGGGTAAACAGATGATAATTATGATGATAATAATAATAATCGTATGGCCTCAGCTACCGTGTGCAGACATTTCAAGTTGACGCAATCTGGCTGTCTGCTCGTCAATTTCGACGTTCCGTTTTACTCTAGGCCCACTAGATGGCAGACCGAGTAAACCGAAACTCTCTTGGGCGCCTATGGCTGAGATTTAATTAATTTTGTCGGGTAAACACCAAATGTGTCACCAGAGATCTTTTACATGCCGACATCGTACGACATGGAGTGTCAAATGGACTTTTCTCCGCCCTTCAAAAAATCCGACTACCTCTGCCGGGTTTGAACCGGCTATCTTGGGATCCTGAGGCCGGCACTCTACCACTGATCCACAGAGGCAGCTGATCACATTCAATGCATCTCAACTAACGCGGACACAGTCTGTGCTGATGGGTGACCAGATCGAGACATGTCCAACTCACGTCCGTGTCCTTGGTGCGACCTCTACCATACTGGAATTTTAACCAGCTTCTCTGTTCATGCTCAGATCTTGAAAGAACCTCTTTTCATGGTAACAGTTAACGGAAAGCCCAGTGGGATAAGTCTTTAGTTGTCAACAAACACCTAGTTGAGAGTCCTAAACGCGTACAAGGATGTGACCTTCCAAGGCAACAGTGGAGAATCATCGACCAGATAAGAACTGGACAAGGCAGATGTGGTTATCTATTGTGCAAATGGGGTTGGACTATCTCTGCAGATTGTGATTGTGGTGCCTCTTCTCAGTCAATCCACCACATTGTTGCTGACTGCCCAATTCGAGCTTTCAAAGAACGCTAATGGACATTCACCGCACATCGGATGAATCAGATGTTTGGGTCAAAATACTAGACCTATAGTTGTAGTATTGTACGCACTTATGACTACGCACATTTATCCTGAAACTATATATATATATATATATATATATACATTCATCACACGATAAATAATAATAAAAATAATAATAATGTCCGCCTCTGTGGTGTAGTGGTTAGCGTGATTAGCTGCCACCCCTGGAGGTCCGGGTTCGATTCCCGGCTCTGCCACGAAATTTAAAAAGTGGTACGAGGGCTAGAACGGGGTCCACTCAGCCTCGGGAGGTCAACTGAGTAGAGGTGGGTTCGATTCCCACCTCAGCCATCCTCGAAGTGGTTTTCCGTGATTTCCCACTTCTCCTCCCGGCAAATGCCGGGATGGTACCTAACTTAAGGCCACGGCCGCTTCCTTCCCTCTTCCTTGCCTGTCCCATCCAACCTTCCCATCCCTCCACTAGGCCCCTGTTCAGCATAGCAGGTGAGGCCGCCTGGGCGAGTTACTGGTCATTCTCCTCAGTTGTATCCCCCGACCCAAAGTCTGAATCTCGAGGACACTGCCCTTGAGGCGGTAGAGGTGGGATCCCTCGCTGAGTCCGAGGGAAAAACTGACCCTGGAGGGTAAACAGATTACGAACGAACGAACGAATGAATAATAAAAATAATAATAATAATAATAATAATAATAATAATAATAATAATAATAATAATAATAATAATAATAATAATAATAATAATAATGTTCGTGCTTGGAAAATATAGCGACTCTATTTCACGAGCGCGTGTTTACAACTGCTCATCTTCACCTGGCCACTTAAGGTGGAAGTGTGAAATTATGTGCTCTGAGGAAGGAGACGCAGGTCAGCAAAATTTGCTAAAAATAACAAAGTCCGCCACCGTTTTACGGCTGTACTGGAGCATGGTTTCCAAAACTTAAAACCAACCGTGTTTGTTGGTATCATAATGATAGCCACAAGATCTTCAGTTACACGTGGAATCCAAACAACATTTCAAAAATTCTTAGTGCATCGAATGAGATTCAAACCGTGGCCGTCTGTGTGGCGAATGGCAACCGTGGTCGCCAGTCCCCTGTGCTACTTACCTAACAAGCAACATAATTCAGAGATCAGATGTTAGTACCTCCGCGCTGGCAGTGGCTGAACTTAGAGGGAACTTCGTAAAGATCTCGCAATGCAACTCAGATGGGCTAGGAAAGGGCTATAATGGGAAGGAAGCGGTCGTGACCTTAATTAAGGTAATTATAATGTTACTTTTTACGTCCCACTAACTACTTGTACGGTTTTCGGAGACGCCGAGGCGCCGGAAATTCGTTCCGCGGGAGTTCATGCACGTGCCAGTAAATGTACCGACACGAAGCTGACGTATTTGAACACCTTCAAATACCAACGGACTCAGCCAGAATCGAAGCTGCCAAGTGGGGTTCAGAAGGCCAGCGCCTCAACTGTCTGAACCACTCAGCCCGACACTTAATTAAGATACAGCCCCAGCATTTTCCTGGTGTGAAAATAGCAAATCACGGAAAACACTCTTCAGAGCTGCCGATAGTGAGGTTCGAACCCACTATCTTCCAAATACTGGATACTGGCTGCACTTAAGCGCCTGCAGCTACTGTGTTCAATAGATATTCGAATAAACCTTGTTTTAACGTAGTAATTACAAATGTAATGATTTCCATAAACCAGCAATAACAAGTCCACAGTTTGCCACGCAGATGTCAGATTAAAACCTTCTAGTGCCCAGGATAGGTCTCCATAGGAAAACAATTATCTTCATTCAGAATGATATTTATATGATTGTTCTATAAATATTCTACGCATAATGGAAAACATAATGGTATGCATTTTTACTAATCTATCACAATGGGCATTAGCGGCAGAGATGTTTCATAGCGACAGGAAAATACTAAAATTCCCAATTGTACACATATGTAACGCGGGGCACTAGAGGATTAAGAATAAAGAAATGTTTATGAAATTCGAAAATTTACATATTTTTTAATCATTTCTTCGCCTATTCATCATGTTACTACACATCTAGACTTGCAGCGGTATTTTCTCCATTTAGTGTGTTCTAGATGAATGTATTCCGAACATTCACATTTCTCCTTGGCTGAATAGTTATCATTCAGGCCTTCGGTGCAGAGGGTCCTGGGTGCGATTCCAGGGCGGATCGGGATTTTAATCACGTCTGATTAATTCTTCTGGCTCAGGGAATTTGTGTTTGTGTTTGTCTCAACACTTTCCTCTTCATATTCAGACAACACACTACACTACAATAACACAGAAACATGCAATAGTGATTACATCCTTCCATATAGGGTTGGTGTCAGGAAGGGCATCCGTTCGTAGAACAGGGCCAAACACACATGTGCATCACAGTTAGAAGCCGCGACCACACAAGTGTGGGAAAAGCGGTAGTAAAAGAAGACGAAGATTCACTAGAAATTTATCACGTAGTTGTTTAAGATGTCAGTTGGAATACAAATTGCCATGGAACAAACTAAACACTTGCCTTATATCAGTAATAATGTTATTGACTTTAAGTTCCACTAACTACTCTTATGGTTTTCGGAGGTGCCAAGTTGCCGGAATTCAGTTCCGCAGGAGTTCTTTCGAGTGCCAATAAATCTGTTGACACGAGGCTGACGTATTTGTGCACCTTCAAATACCACGGTACCGAGTCAGGATCGAACCTGACAAATTAGGGTCAGAATGCCAGCGCCTCAACCGTCTGAGCCACTCAACCCGAGGTTATACACAATTCATAAATGTGGGAAGTAATCGGGAGATAGATGGAATGACCCAAAAGAACATAAGAATTCTCTATGAACATATCGTCGTTCCGCCTCGACCGTTGCATGACAATGTTTAGGGGAGAAATACTGACCCGCAGCGCACATGTCACTTACTTGTTAGAACGAAAATTCGTTGACACCCTGCATGCAATACTGAACCTTTCTGGTCAGAGTTTCAAGCTGAAATAGTTGATCAAATAGCGGTTTTTCTAGGAGTAACGACGATTTATTGAGCTTCATCTTGTTGTCAGCGATGGTATGGGGCAATCTGAACTTATAACTCAAACAAATGGCATTATTCAAAGAGATCCCCTTAGCCAAATGATGTTTAATCTGCTGGCTCAAGACGTTATCCAAGAGGATGCCTCGGAGGAGATCACATGCTACTATGTGCTGATGATATGATCCTAGTGTCAATAATCCGACTGGCTTTAAAATGAGTATTGGACAGGTTGAATATATGGTCACAAAAGAATGGATTCGAAATTAATGAAAGCAAAACAAATATTATGAAAAAATAACATTTCAGCTCTTAGGAATTTTCAATCGTAAAATTACCAGCGTTTCGCCCCAGTGTAGCAGTAGGCCTATCGGTTGTATTGCTACGTATTTCCAAGACGCTGGCGGCTGGTGCGCTGTTGAAACACCACTACAAGCCTCCTATTATCGGCACACTTTATCTGGATGCATTTACACTCTAGTGCTGAATCGGTCAACCTCGGCAATCTTCGATATTCGTACTGGCAACCTTTGAAACACAAACTATGAATCGCTAAAACATTGTTGTGCGACATCTGGCGTACACTTTACGTACTAGTACTGTTCTTGTTTACACAACAATGCCAAACTATAGAATTCATGCTAGGAACAAGATTCGCATCGAGAAATGTCACATAATGTTAAATAATGTGTATGTGACACAGTTGTTGGCTTAAGATAATAACGGTTTAGAAAGATCATATCGATCGGTCATATTCTCGATTCAATTCAGAAATCATTTTCATTCAGTTGGCAGCACTGCCGGAATCGGGACAGCTCCCTCCTTACTCCTTAACTCCGTACACAAGTGCATCCAGATGAAGTGTGCCGATAATATGTAGGATAGTGCAGTGACGTTGCACTAGAGGGAAGTTTGTGCCTCCACTTACATAAATTCAGCCAGGCATTAAATTAGGGTTTCCTTCTCGGAACTTCATTTTTGATTTAAAGAATATGAAATTTAGGCGTGGAGGGATCATATCAACAACAGATGATTTACTCTGTCGCCGTTTGGTAATGGTGGACTCCTATTGGGAAGTAACAGGAACAGTCTTTGGCAAGCATATAGGAGAATAATATACAGCAGGAATCAAAACAATCTTTGAATATAAAATAAATGAGAAACCCTTACTTGCATTTGTTTTATTTCATATGTAACGAATTTTCTTCTATGCAATCAGGAATATATGGGTGTATCTTACGCCTGCAAACTTGAAGAGGCATGAGGCTGCTAAACCCCTTTGTCAATCGAGAACGGCATTGACCTGAATTGTGTATTGAATGACTGCTACTGAATTTGCTTTAGCAGGGCGTTAGCACAAACAATGTCCTAGAAAATACAGTTACATATGAATCTCAGAGAAATGGATCAGCGAGAATAGATCTGGACTTCTATCTAACACTCGTCCTTATTTCAAATGAATGGAATGTGTCTAAATCTACAATGCAACACATGTTCACCCACACTGTGGCTCACGCCTTCCATTACAGGTTCTGTGGCCAAAGAGGATTTCATCAGACATCGTATCAATGCTATTGCACTTCCTGTGGATAGCGATGTGAGCAGTATCACAATACTAGTCCGCCTAGCAGGGAATAATGCACAGGCGTATTATACAGGCGACACGAACTTTACGTAAGAATTAGCTTATGTACACAGTGTGTTTAGTAATCCTTAAAAACGAAACTTAAAAACGTATATTGATACAAAACCAGAATAACACAAAATGATGTATAAAATAAACTGAAGTCATGTTCATAAATTAGTTACACTGTTCAACTAAGTTACTGAGCATACCCGAATATTTGCCTGTCATTCGTGTTCTCGTTTGAGCTCCAATATTAAATTGTGTTTACTGAAACATCTTCCACAAGCTACAATCTCTCAAAGGCCCAACATACAATTCAGTGGTTCTTGGGCACACACTACGTATTTGAGCGCAACAGGCAACAGCATTTGCAGGCATAAAATCCTGGGTTAAATTTTACAGGAGAAGAAACTATATGTATTTGAAAATATAAAGGGTTTCACATTTACATCACATGTGAGTATAACTTTCACATTTTTGAGTTATTTGACACATTATCTCCTTTTCAAAAAGGTACGAAAGGTAGTTAATAGTTCACAAATGAAAATGGAAAACCACACACATTTGTAAGCATTTAGCACTACCACATTATACTTTCCTATGCATCATGATGGTAGACTTTCAATACGTACCTTTTACATCACCTATCTCTCAAATAGGATTGAGTAACTATTTCCGCTTACTTTCACAGATCGAATGAGTTGGATTCGTGCTTCTGGTCACGTAGCCGTCAATTTTCATTCGGGGGATAATGGGTTCGATCCCCATTATTGCCATCCCAGAAAATGGTTTTCCGTGGTTTCCCGTTTACACAACAGACAAGTACCTAATATGTGTATGGTGTTTGCCTCCCAGCCCTCGTCCTGTTCTAACCCATTGTCTCGAATCAATAGCAAAGAAAAAGTTAAACAAATATCCATAGTTCAAATTCAGCTTTGGGTAATAAAAACCACTTTTCTGTCAACAACATTCCATAAATTAGGATAAGATACAGCAAGTCTACCAGTCAGTCCTTCACTATGATTATATTAATATTTAACTTTAATGTTTTATATTGTATTACATTATTGGTTACTTTACTTTTTGTATTTTTAACATCAATAGTGTTTAATTGGAATTTACATTGGCGGCAATTATTCAGATTTGACATTGATTTAAGATATAACACCCAGGAAGTTTAAAACAGGATAACATATGTGTGTTATCTAATCTATCCATCTATGTATGTACACTGTCGAGAAATAAACATGTAATATCTTCATGGCGACAGTGCACCAGCCTCTCACCGCTGGGTTCCGTGGCTCGAACCCCGGTCCTTCCATGTGAGATTTTTCTCAGGTGCTCCGGTTTTCTCCGGCATCTCTCATTCCAGCATCAGTCACCAATATCATTTTTATTTCATACGCCCATCATTAATCATTGCCCTAAAGGAGTGCGAGAGACTTCGGCAACCGGCACAATTCCTATCATTGCCGATAGACGGCGTTTCATTCATTCCATTCCTGACCCGATCGAAGGACTGCAAACAGGATGTGAATTACCATTTTCAATATCAACTAGTGAATGCAAATTTGTATGACATTTTTCTTATTCCACAAAAGTGGGAAGAAATGGAACGACCCTTGTATGTAAAGTTGAAGAGAAGAACCACGTAATACCACTATCTGAATGGGAAAGACTGGGAGTTTAACCCATCGGTATAATGGTGATAATGAGAAAGGTAATTTTATTTTACGTCTCATAGGGTGCCTACCTGTCAAATTTGACGTTCGGTTTCTTCTATCTCACTATAAGAGATGGTAAAAGGAATGAACTCAGCCGGGCGAGTTTAATTAATTCTTCGTGTGCCAGAGAATATTCATATGCGGGCTGCTGAATGTATTTTTTCGGCCTTAAAAATCCTGACTACATCTGGTTGGTATGAACCCCTAATCTTGAGACGCGGAGATCGAAACTCCATCAGTGATTCACGGAGGATGCTACATGCTATGTGACCCCCAAACCAGTTTTCAATCAATCAATCAATCAATCAATCAATCAATCAATCAATCAATCAATCAATCAATCAATCAATCAATCAATCAATCAATCAATCAATCAATCAATCAATCAACATTGATCTGCACTTGAGGCAGTCACCCAGGTGGCTGATTCCCTATTTGTTCTTCTCCTAGAATTTTCTTAAATGATTGCAAAGAATTTGAAAATGGATTGAACATCTCCCTTGGTAAATTATTCCATTACCCAATTCCTCATCCTATTAACGAATATTTTCCCCAATGTGTTCTCTTAAATTCCAACTTTATCTTCATATTGTGATCTTTTTTACTTTTACAGACAACACTCAAACTTATTCGTCCACTAATGTCATTCCACGCCATCTCTCAACTAATAGCTCGGAACATATCACTCAGTCGAGCAGCTCCTCTCCTTTCTGCCAAGTCTTCCAAACCCGAAATTTGTAACATTTTCTTAACGCTATTCTTTAGTCGGAAATCACGTAGAACAAATCAAGTTTATTTTCTTTGGATTTTTTCCACTTTTCGTGTCAAGAAATCCTGGTGAGGGTCACACACTGGAACCACGCTCTAGTTAGGGGGTCTTACCAGCGACTTACATGCCTTCTCCTTTACATCGTTACTACAACACCAAATTAGCCTCATAATCCGGTGCAGAGGTATATACCCTTTATTTACAATCCCATGTATGCGATTACTCCAATTAAGATCTGCCCTTATATTAACAGCTAGCTACTTCCAGTGATCTCCATAAGGAATTTCCATCTCACGAAAACGGTATTTAAAACTGAAAGGAATTTTCCTACTTGTGAAGTTAACAATCTGACTTTTAATCCCGGTTATAACCATACCATTGCCTGCTGTCAATCTCACAACATTTTTGGTGCCTTTTTGCAGTTGATTACAGTCTTGTAACTTATGTATTTCTCTATAGAGTGTATTCATCTGGGCATAAATATTCTACGCTGATAGTACCTAAACCACATCAACTCTAATCCGAATACCCTCACTCGAGACCAAAGGGAACCAATTCAATATTTGCATCCCTTGTCGTGCATCACTACACAATTAATTTAATGTTTATGTTTGAGATTTAATTGCATTTATCTATGCTGTTTGTTCAAGTGCAGCTCAACATGGCCTACAGGTGTTCCATTTTGGCTTATCGCTTTGATCCTCATTATAAAGCAATAAATTCGATCGCTACATGAAAAGCAAATGTATCAAAAGACGCATTAACCGAAGAAGATTAATAGGAGTTGATGCTTGTGAACATAGCCGGCTGATGGATTGCTGTATTGATTACACACATCTCTCTCTAAACTCACGCAACAGCCGCCTCCGAAAGCCTCAAATCGAATGAAGGAAAACTGTATTGTATCGTAGACAAATATTTCTTGACAAGAGTGTACCAACATCATTTATAATCCAGTCTGTCTGTCTGTCTGTCTGTCAACTCTTCAGCCCGGAAAGCTGGCATAACTATTATGATGATGATATTTGTTGCTTTAAGGGGCCTAACAGCTAGGTCACCTGCCCCTAATGGTAGAGATGCAACGAAATGTAACGGTAATTAAAACTTCTAAATGAATCCACTGACCAAAATATAAAACGAATGATCAAGAAAAATGATCATGAATCCAAAACAGTCAGTGAATCCAACTTACGACGCCTACTTTTTTGAGATGATGCTTGTAATAAAAACTTACCAATCTGTCAGACACACAACAATTTCAAATACAAATTAAAATACTATAAGCATACCTGTAAAAATCACATATTATATACAAATATTTTTACAGACTGGAAAGTTTTTATTACACTTAATAAGTCGACATTGGAAAATATGGCTCCTTTCTCAACACATTATGCTTGTCATAAAAAGGGGTCAGAAATCCAGGTCACTGGCCCCTCATTACAGTACTAATAACTAGTAAAGCAGAATCATAGTGTTCATCGCATGGTGGTACTAATCACAGGTAATTCAGGCCGATGATGTTCCTCACATAGTGGTACTAATCAGGGGCAACAGCCGAACCCGTGATATTCCTGACATAGTGGTACTAATCAGGGGAAACAGCCAAACCTGTGGTTTTCCTCATATAGTGGTACTAATCAGAGACAACGTAGATCTGTGGTCTTCTTTACATAGTGGTGCACTCGTAGGTAACGCAGACCCAATATGGACACTGGGGAACCGACACATTCCAGCGTAACGTACGGCACCTTTCCTCGCATGGACGTTAGTCTACGCTGCCCAGTGCCCGACCAGCCACCCAGCCTTTTTGGTGGGATACACATGATGGTACTAACAACAGGCAACGCCCAGACCCGCGGTGTTCCTCACAGAAGGGTACTACTCCTAGGTAACGTCAACCCATGGTGTTCCTTACCTAATGGTACTAATTACAAGTAGTCTCATGGTTTTAATTTCATCATCCCTTGCTCGCCCCTCTTAGTCACCTCGTACGACAGGAAGGGGTTATCGTAGGTGCATCCTTCACCTGCGTCCCCCACCCACAGGGGGTTCTGGCTGAAACCACAAATAATACCACTTAAGTTATGCATTTATAGCGAAATCACAAAAATCAATGTCGACGTCATAATGAGGTGAACTAAGCAAGGTGAGGAGTGAGCTAATTTGCCATTGCTTTCCTCTCTGGGCCAGAAATAGTTATTACTGTATATCTGCCCCTATGAGGAGGATCACTGATAAAATTCAGACACATTATTAGTTCTATACCAAATGAATGGAGAGTTGCAATAGTAGCCCCTGTGCATAAAACAAAGGGTGATAGACATAAAGCTAAACATGACAGGCCAGTCACTTTGACATGCATTGCATGTAAGCTTTGGGAATGTATTCTTTCTACTTATATTCGACATGTTTGCGAAATTAATAACTAATTCTTCATTCTTTATTATTATTATTTTTCTCCAGATCACAGTAACTAAATACCCATTCAATCCATTGAATGAGAAAAATAACAATGTTCAACCTAAGCCACCAACTCCACAAACAGAAATTGACAAAACACACTACTAATAAAATAATAATACCATAAATAAATAATAATAAACGGAAATAGACAAAACAAACTACCAATAAAAATAATACTACCCGCAATAAATGATTGTAGTGATCATCCCAAACGTACACCTTAGACATGCCATGAAGCCCGTCGGATACCCCGGAAACGCGACCCTAAAATTAATAACTGATTCGATAGAAGGCACTGAGCTCAATTTATAGGATTCCAGCAAGATATAACAGATATCGTGGATTCAGTCAAATAGACTTTATATTGATTGACCTATCTAAGGCATTTGATAGGTTAGATCATGGGAGACTACTGGCAAAAATGAGCTCATATGGACTAGACAAATGAGAGACTGAACGGGTGGCTGTATTTCTAGAAAATAAAACTCAGAGAATAAAAGTAGGTGAAGCTTTATCTGAACGTGTGATCATTATGAGAGGAATTCCTCAAGATAGTATTATTGAACCTTTACGTTTTATTTTATACACAATTTTGTTATGTTGTACAGAGTAATACATTTCAAGATTGTGAGCAACTCGATAATGTTGTGAGATGGACAGTAGTGAATGATATTATGAAGAACGGGGTTGTGAGTTTCACAAATTTGAAAAGTCCTCTCGGTTACAATTAATGCGTTGATGGGGTGAAAGTTCCTTATGGGGATTATTGTATGTGCCTACGTGTTTATGTAAAGAATGATCATTGGTGTAATCACATAAATGGGATTGTAAATAAAGGATACAGATCTCTGCACATTTAGGGGTTGTAGTAATGGTGTCAAGGAGAGGGCATATAATTCTCTAGTAAGACCCCCAACTAGAGTATGGTTCCAGGGATGGGACACTCACCAGGATTACTTGATTTAAGAACTGGAAAAAATCCTAAGAAGATAAGCTCGATTTGTTCTGGGCAATTTCCACAAAAGAATAGCGTTACTAAAATGTTGCAGAGTTTGGGCTGGGAACACCTGGGAGAAAGCAGACGAGCTGCTCAACTAAGTTGTATGTTCCGTGATGTCAGTGGAGAGATGGCGTGGAATAATATTACTGTAGTAGACTAATCAGTTTGAGTTATGTTTTTAAAAGTAGGAAAGATCATATTATGAAAATGAAGTTGGAATTCAAGAGAACAAATTGGGGCAAATATTTGTTTATAGGAATAATTTCTTTGCAATCATTTAAGAAAATTCCAGGAAAACAACAGATAGGGAATCTGTTACCTGGACGACTGCCCTAAATGCACATCATTAGTGACTGATTACGAAGCTCGATACCTGCAGTTGTTTAATTACGGCCATTATTCTGTATTCGGGTGATAGTAGTTTTGAACCCCACCGTCGGCTGTCTTGAAGGTGGTTATCCATGGTTTCCCATTTTCATACCAGGCAAATACTGAGACAAGCCCTTTCCTGACCCAGCGTCGCCGTAAGACCTATCAGTGTCGGTGTGACGTAAAGCAACTTGTAAAAATGTAGTGATTGATTGATGTCATTACTCAGCACCACCCATATATCAGTATGTTCCTTACTGTCGCAGCCCTAATTTAGACCGAGACTTCAGAGGAAATTATATTTTGCTCTGGCCTTTGCGAAAAGACAAATGCAAAATACTACATCCATTAGGAAATAGCTTCCTTAAATGATTGTACCATTGTATTTCGCTCCATAAACTTGCTTTTAGTCTGTGCCCGTACTAACACACAAGCCCTATTTTTCCATTCGAGTAGTAAATAGCTACCGCATGTCAGCCATGAGTGATTGCTTTGCGGAGTTTTTAAAATAATGATAGTCAACGTTGTAGTCGTCTGGCAGTCACTGGCTTCTCATCGAGGTGATTCTCTGCAGAATAATGATAACTGTTATTCTACTTGCAGGATGGTGGGTTCTTAGCCGGCTGCGATCGGTGACATTTGAATGGCTCAAACGTTGCAACTCAGTGCCACTGGCTTCCTGCATGTAAAATAATTTATGTAGAACAAAACCTTAGACGTCCGTTATCATCCGTGAAAACTTAAATGGCCTATAAGAATTTTATTTTTATTATTATTATTAATATTATTATTATTATTATTATTATTATTATTATTATTATTTAATTATTAGAAATCAGCTCCTGTATTAAATACGTACGCTAAAAAATCTAGCGTGAATGCCATTACTGAGGTGTAATAGAATGCCAACTACATTAGCCATCACATCAAATCAAAAGAATCTTGACATTTTCGAAAAAGCAGGTTTGTATTAATCGATTGGTGCAATGTAACAATATCATCATCTGAAGCATACAATGTCTTATACTTACAGGTACTATTTTATGTGTACTTATTTCCTTAACAGGAGAACCTGAAAGGAGAGATTCGTCCGAAATAAATGCACGGATATCAACAAATTTCCAACTTAGATCTGTTAAACATTTTGAAATTCCACACAAATAAATTACTTTCATGTATTTCTGTCCCTCAGTGAACTGGCCAACTGGTCTTCCTCCTTTAAGACAGACGTGAAGGTATTGCATTGAAGAGAAGGTGATTACCACTGGCCACCTGCGCTCATCCGTTTCTCATCCTACAGAGAAATCTAGCCTTGACTCGACACTCTCAAACATATTTCATGACCCTTTGAAATTGCTATATACAATGTAAGTTGTAAATATAGTAATCATATACAGGGTGGTCCACTTAAACCTTTCACCGCAGATATATCTAGAACAACAAGATATATTGAAAAATGACTTTCACGGGCATGAAGGCAGGGAATGGGCTAATTAAAGTAAATACTTTGAGCCAGTCAAAAACGTAGGAAAATAGTATTTTCAAAATCAACTTTCGTTTCTTTAAATGGACACCCTGTATTATTTCATAAGCAATCGTTAATATGAAAAATCACATAAGTAATGGCGTTTGTTTCATCGCAATAGGTCAATTACATCCCGAGATATTGCAACGTGAAGTTGACGCTTGAGATAAACGAAACGCGCAGCAGTTGCACATCCCGAGAGTCAAGCCCGAACCTCACGGTCCTCTTACTCGCGATATGACTGCCGTACTACGATGCTACAGGCACTGCACTTAATGCTATTTGCACTGTTATCAAGAGGGATGATAATAAGAGAAGGGTTTACTGCCACAGTAAAAGGATATGTAAATAACGGTTTCTGTCTTGCGTGTTTTATTTACCTACACACTACATTGCAGTGCTCTGTACTGTACTACTTCAGAATGTATATATAATTCGTACAACAAAGTTACTGTATCGAAATTCTCTTATTTTCATCCCTCTTGATAGCAGTGAAAATAGCATTAAGTAGAGTGCCTGTCGCATCGTAGTACGGCAATCATATCATAAGAGGACCGTGAGATTCGCGCTTGACTCTCGCGATGTGCAACTGCTGCGCGTTTCGTTTATCTCAAGCGTCAACTTCACGTTGCAATATCTCGGGATGTAATTGACCTATTGCGATAAAACAAACGCCATTACTTATGTGATTTTTCAAATTAACGATTGCTTACGAAATAATACAGGGTGTCCATTTAAAGAAACGTAAGTTGATGTTGAAAGTACTATTTTCCTACGTTTTAGACTGGCTCATAGTATTTACTTTAATTAGCCTCTTCCCTGCCTTCATGACCGTGAAAGTCATTTTTGAATATCTCTTGTTGTTCTAGATATATCTGCGGTGAAAGGTTTAAGTGGGCCACCCCGTATATATATAATCCCTATTTTGTCTGTCTTTCATTCACGGCGATACTGAGAAATCAGACTGTTTCAACAGCTGAAATTTGTATCAGATGCAGCTTGTTGCCTCATCTTTACAATATGAATACAATTAAACTCTCGCAACTACGAATTTTGTACCATTAAAAGAAAAATACTTATCTTTGAGTGAAGTGGTTTTTGCATATTCACCATGTTGGCCCTCACATCTACACTCCATCTGTTCTGTCGCTCTCCACAGCGATATTTAGGATACGATAATATTTGGAAGGCTGAAATGGGCACGAGATATAGGTTACGAAAATAATACAAAGATGACCACCATTTTTCAAATGTTTAATGAAAAGTAACTTCGTTTGGAGGAGTGAAAGAATCATCTCCACTATTCTGACGTATGCGACGATACTATCTTCGAGGGAGGGTTAGGCATCTTGGCTTAGATCGTGCATTCGAAGAAGGAGTAAGAGGAGGAACTACAGGGGATGCACCCAAACCTAGCACCCCGGGAATAATTTTTTGCTACCTTGTTTCAAATTACTTTGCACCGGGCGAGTTGGCCGTGCGCGTAGAGGCGCACGGCTGTGAGCTTGCATCCGGGAGATAGTAGGTTCGAATCCCACTATCGGCAGCCCTGAAAATGGTTTTCCGTGGTTTCCCATTTTCACACCAGGCAAATGCTGGGGTTGTACCTTAATTAAGGCCACGGCCGCTTCCTTCCAATTCCTAGGCCTTTCCTATCCCCTCGTCGCCATAAGACCTATCTGTGTCGGTGCGACGTAAAGCCGCTAGCAAAAAAAATAAATTACTTTGCAAATAAGTTGACCCATCCGAATCGTTCCTCAGCAAATGCAACAGAAATTCCCAGGTCTGGAGTATTAATCAGTGATACGCTGATTCCTAAATTACTGAGTTCGATAGCTGCAGTCGCTTAAGTGCGGCGACTATCCAGTATTAGAAAGATAGTGTGTTCGAATCCCACTGTCGGCAACCCTGAATATGGTTTTCTGTGATGTCCCACTTTCACACCAGGCAAATGCCGGATCTTAATAGAATGAAATGATATGTCGTATGGCTTTTAGGGCCGGAATATCCCAGGACGGGTTAGGCTCGTCAGGTGCAGGTCTTTCTATTTGTCACCCGTAGGTGACTTGCGCGTCGTGATAAGGATGAAGTGAGGATGAAGACAGCAGATACACCCAGCCCCCGTGCCGTAGGAATCAACCAATTAAGGTTAAAATCCCCGACCCGGCTGGGAATCGAACCCGGGACCTCCTGGACCGAAGGCTAGTACGCTGACCGTTCAGCCAACGAGACCACGCCGGATCTTAATTATGGCCATGGTCGCTTCCTTCCCACTCCTAGCCTTTCCCTTCCCTATATTCGTCATAAGACCTATCCGTGTCAGTGCGACTTAAAGAACTTGTAGAAAATAATTCCTAAATTAGTGACATCTGATGACAATAGACGTCGGCTGTAAGTTTCCATGAGCACATTTATGCTAATAACATAAAACTTCACCATATAACCTGAAGGAAATTAAAGTATTAACTCCCACACGAATGCCTTCACATTCTCATCAAAAAGAAAGCTCAAATCGATTCAATAGCTAATTTTGGTGTACAAATATGATACATACGAGAAAGCTCCATCAGAATCCAATCAACGGGAAATCAAACAATTCTGCACATGACAGCTAAGTTCCGTGTTAATTTAATGAAATCTCGTCGTTTGAGTGTTCATCGGGCGTGCTCGTGCATCAGAGAACAAAACATCTGCAGCACAGCAGTTACGGCTAGACAAACAAACAAACAAACAAACAAACAAATACACTAACGCATCAAAGTGAAATTCATTCCCATCCAGTAGTAATCAAAGAAAGCCGATGCGTTAACATCTAGTCGGTGGAGTGAATATGAAACAAGCGTAATTTGGAAACTGTGCTAATTAACATTTCATCTTTGTTACATACATTATTTTCCATCCCAGAGAGATATACGACTGGTGGTTTGAAATTTCGTACTGACTGTGCTGTATTACAGCTATGATTTATATAATCCATAGTTCCTGTTATAAAAACAATTCTAAAATGTTAAATTGCATGATATTGCATTCTCGTGATTTATTTTCGAAGATCTCATTTCCATGAAATGAAGGTGTTGTACAGCAAGGCAATATTTATTAACATATCATTTAATAATAATAATAATAATAATAATAATAATAATAATAATAATTTTACGTCCCACTAACTATTTTAAACTATTCTGAGACGCCGAGGTGCCGGTTTGGTCTCACAGCAGTTATTTTAAGTGCTAGTAAATCTACTGACACGGAAATGACGTATTTGAGCACCTTCAAATACCACCGGATTAAGCCAGGATCGAACCCGCCAACTTGGACTCAGAAAGCGCCTTGATCGTCTGAGCCACTCATCGCGGAATATTATTATCTATACATTTAAAAATGATTAAAAGAGAGCTAATTCCAGTTCGTCCGGCCGTTCTACAGCACGGATTTGCTTCGTTTGTATTTTATTATCTCCAAAACTACCCGTCGGTGAAACATCAGACGTCGATATGTCCCTTTGTTCAATCAACATTGAATAATAATGCTAAAATCAATTCACTAACTGGTCACTCCAATACCTGCAGGCGAAGACTTGTCCTAGCCCGCAACACATTGTTTCCTTAGCGGGTTGCATACAGTTACGAAGCAATATTTTAACATCAAGATATCGGCGAAGAAGCCAACGGCCGTAGCCGTGTTGAAACACCGGATCCCGTGAGATCTTGGAAGTTAAGCAACATTGGGCGTGGTCAAGATTTGTATGGGTTGCCACGCGCTGTTAATGGGGGGTAAGGGAGTCAAGGAGCGTAAAGGAACTGGCCATTCTACCGTACATAAACTCTGACTCAGGCACACCTCTGCGGAGGTTTGGACCTGCCTTCAGACAGAACACACCCTTACCTTTATCCGCAAAGCTAAATGATTAAAATGTCAGGTTATTATACAAAAATCTGCAGTTTCAAGCTCAAATAACTTGATGTTATCTGGAGAGGAATACCGTAAAATTAGGACACCACTAGCACCCCAGTGGCGGGAGTCTTAAGGGAGTGGCATGCAAAAATAATCGTTACTACATATATTAGCGTTGAACTTACACTTTTCGGAGTTCCTGAGATGAATAGTGGCATTTCGGATGCTGTTTAAGTGTCCATCGGCATGGGGATGAAAAGGGGTATAAAATAAATAGTCCAAAATGACAGATTAGGGACATGTGTATGTGTCAGCATACAGGTACAGCGACAGCAGTTGTCTGGTGGCAAAACGGGAAACAGAAAAAATCTTCCAGGTTGCAACCAATCACCTCAACGCTACGTAACAAAAAACGAGAAGTAAACTCGTTCGCTCGTCAGAACCGGTAGTAGTAGTAGTAGTAGTAGTAGTAGTAGTAGTAGTAGTGCGAGGATCGAGTCATAAGTCATGACAACTATTTTATCTCGCGAACAGGAGATAACACGGAAAATCTAAGATATGCATTTGGAAATATAGGGCATGTACTTATGCATGATGCCTGAAGACAAATTCTGACTTCAGGAGATTCTCGTTGTAAAGTGATAGAACACAGGCCATTGGTAAACATTGTTTTATTATGATATAGACAGCAAATATACAAGACTACGTACAAAGGACAGGTCTCCACTGGTTATAGAACTTCGAAATAATCACCCAAGGTTTCCACTGCGCGTTGCCAGCGGTGGGGCAGGTGCTGAATACCCTTCACTTCATGTGTATCGATAACGTGAGGCACTTCTCTCCGAAATGCTGTTACGTCTCTACCCACCTCCCCACTGTTCTATAGGGCATGGCATGCACACCTAATGCTTCCCGCAGCTCTGCATGGCATTGGCATGCATTTCTGCCGCGGAGAACTATTTTATACGATAGTTGCTCTTGATTGTTGACTTACATTTTGTGACGCTCTCACTCACACACTGAAATTGGGGGCATGCTTAGACCCACAACGTTGTTTACATACACCATCTAGTGGCATCATACGCAAGTACGCTCCGTACGTTTCCAAATGCATACTGTATATTCGATTTTCTGTGTTGTCTCCAGTTCGCGAGAAAAAAATATTTGCCACAACTTATGACGACCTACGTAGTAGTAGTAGTAGTAGTAGTAGTAGTAGTAGTAGTAGTAGTAGTAGTAGTAGTAGTAGTAGTAGTAGTAGTTTCTCTCTCTTGGTGACAATATACAAAATTTTTACAGTTTATGTGACATCTATATGATGGTCTAATTTTACACGATGGAATTCTAATTGGCAATGTCAGTGCCTTCAAGTGCAGTGAAAGGCATCCTCCACCTGGTTCCCCTAATTAGGTTGTGCACTTGGCTCTTCATATGTCAGAGCTCACACAAAACAGCTGTCACCGTCGCGCTCTCCCCAGGGAACCAATTGACTCCCGTCTTTCACAAGACAGGCCGAAACAGGATTAAGTTCAGAAATTATTTCGTCTCACTGCTTTCACGCACTGCTCTTTACTTGGTGACGAAAAGTAAGATGCTTACTACCCGCGAAACTTCAGGAGTAACGAGGCAGATACAACGGTCACGGTAATACTGCCAACGGAATGGATATGAAATCTGAATTGAATCGATAGTAGGATCGATCGATATGCATTTTCTAAACCGTCGATTCCGTGTAGGTTTTCTAGGTTGTTCCCTCAATCATGTTCAAGCTTAATCTACATTTTAACCTTGCTGGGTAAATGGCAGGAACATTTAAAGTGTTGCAATTATACCGCCAGATGTCTCACGGCGATGCGTAATCGATTCATATTTTTTCTCAGGTTGTCAATACGAATCTCGAAGATAACCGAGGCCTACCGATTCAGAACTAGGGAGCCGAAGTATCACTAAAGGTTTCGCGGACAGTACTATTATATAAAAGAACAGAGAATTAGTTTAGGCACTAAGAAGGCTCATAAACTCAGTTTTTTCAATGATATGCAGAGGCGCGATTTTTTTCGCATTAACGAAAAACGCGACAAGACTACTTTTTAGCGATTTTGATATTTCATAACGAATCTTATGATTCTGGTGAAGAAAATGGTAATTTTGTTTTTGTGAATTACAGTGAATTAAAGCGATAAAGCCAGTTTAAAGCGAAATTTAAGTATTTTGCGATAAGTACGAAACTATAGCGAACCTCATGGAAAATAAAGAGGTTGAAATTTTATTCCAGTATTACATGTGTGAAGGGAAACAGAAAAGAGAATAAGGATTTCTAAAATTCAAGAGAAGTACCTGTTAGTTTTAATGTTGTAGGAAATCCCTTAATGGTTATGGCCATATAGGGTGAAGGCCTAGGCCATGTAAGGTGAAATGGTAATTTTTTATGTTGTAGCCCTAGGATTAATACATTATTATCAATATTGCTTCTACAATATTTACACACTGACCGCCGAGAACATTATGACCACCTATCTACTATCGATATAAACCCATCCAGGCGATAGCAGAGTCACCTGACGAGAAATGGCTGCTAGTCAGACACACGCACGGTGCATGCAGTATCAATGAGCGTGCTATCCGTGTGTAGAATGTGGAAGGCACGCCATCTACCTTAGTTTGACCGAGAGCAGATTGCGATGGCCCGGAGGCTCGAACCGAGCATTTTTGAAACTGCACGACTTGTCCGGTGTTAGAGGAGTGTCTTCAACAAGTGGCGAAACCAAGGTGAAACCCCATTCAAATGTCGAACAGATGTCGGACGTCGTAGGCTGGGCAGATTACAGGTGTGTCTGAACACAGCGTGCACTGAACACTGCTAAGCACGAACCCCGGCAGCCGACGACCCATGCATGTGCCAATGTTAACACCATGACATCGGCAACTGCGACTGAAATGGGAACGTGATCATCGTCACTGGATGTTGGCGCAATGGATGAGCGTTGCATGGTCGGATGAATCGCGATACCATCTTTATCATGCCGATGGGAGGGTGCGAATCCGACGCCTTACAGGGAAACAGCTCCTTGACCCCTCTACTGTGGGACGGGGACAAGCTGGCGGCGTCTCATTTATGCTCTGGGGAACATTCACGTGGGCATCCATTGGACCAGTGGAGCTCGTGTAAGGCACCATGATGGCCGACGGCAGCGGCATTTTTCAACAAGATGATTCGCCATGTCACAAGGCTAGGACTATGATGGAGTGGTTCGAGGAACACAGTGGTGAGTTGAAATTGATGTGCTGGCCCCCAAACTCGCCATATCTTAACCCGACCGGACACATCTGGGATGTGATTGAACATGGCGTCGAAGCTCATCTCCCCTCTCCCAGGAATTGACGGGAATTAGATGACTAGTGTGCGCAGATGTGGGGCCAACTCCCTCCAGCGACCTACCAAGGCCTCATTGCTTACATGTCAAGACGCGTCGCCGCCATTATCCGTGTCAAACGTGGACATACCGACTATTAGGTAGGAGGCCATAATGTTCTGATGATCAGAAATGTCGGACGTCGTATCACAAGGGCGTACGTATGGAAGAAAATGGGCTCAATGATACCCAAGCAATGATTTATTTATTTATTTATTTATTTATTTATTTATTTATTTATTTATTTATTTATTTATTTATTTATTTATTTATTTATTTATTTATTTATTTATCTGAAAGTACACAGGTTTTACACCCAATTAAGTACCTTCTTGACATTCAGTGCCAACGTCCGTAGCCATGTTGAAACACCGGATCCCGTGACATCTCCGAACTTAAGCAACATTGGGCGTGGTCAGGAGTTGGATGGGTTGCCACGCGCTGTTGGTAGGGGGTAAGGGAATGGAGGAGCGGAAAGGAACTGGCCACCCTACCGCATGTAAACTCCGGCTCAGGAGCACCACTGCGGAGGTTCGGACCTGCCTTCGGGAAGAATAACCGTTACCTTGACATTCAGTAACAATCTGTATCTATGACGTTAAATTTTAACGAAAAGAAAGATAAAAACAAACAAAACACAAAATAGAACAAAATTAACATTATATATAATGTCATTTAAAATTTAAAAGAAATGAAAAATTCACTAATAAATCACACTAAGACAAAACAAAAGACAATACAAAAAAAAACAAAGAAAATTAGCCTAAAACACGAATGAATACACTGGGAAATATTATGAATACCGGAAAGAAGGAATTATTTAAAAATTTATAAATTGTAATGATCGCAAATGAATCACGTCGTTGAAGACACTCATCACAGCACTCTTCGAACACCGGACAAGTCGTGAAGTTTCCGAAATGCTCGGCCCAAGCCTCCGGGACATCACAATCTGCTCTCGGTCAAACTCAGATAGATAGCGCGCCTTCCCGATTCTACACACGAACAGCACGCTCACTCATACTACATGCACCGTGCGTGTGTGACTATTAGTCATTTCACATAAATGATTCACTAATCACACGAATGACACTTTTTATGAATAATTTTAGAAAAACATTGCAGCGAAATTCAAGCTATGGTTTAAAGCCTATTTAAGGAGATAACGCGAATACGTACATACAATAATGCGAAAAAGCCATACCTGTAATGATATATATGGTATTGCTCTGTAAGCAATGTTGAAACTATATGTAAGAAACTTGCTTAAAAATTCAACACACCGAGCTCGATAGCTGCAGTCGCTTAATTGCGGTCAGTATCCAGTATTCGGGAGATAGTGGGTTCGAACCCCACTGTCGGCAGCCCTGAAGATGGTTTTCCGTGGTTTCCCATTTTCACGCCAGTCAAATGCTGGGGCTGTACCTTAATTACGGCCACGGCCGCTTCCTTCCCACTCCTAGCCCTTTCCTGTTCCATCGTCGCCATAAAACATATGTGTCGATGCGACGTAAAGCCAATAGCAAAAAACAAAAAACAAAAAATCCACATTCCGTCTCATTCGATATCGTAATTTAATATACTTCTGCTGATACACTTGGTGTTTACTCTGTCATCGTGTAGAGAAAAACAGATTATCGAAATTCACGCTAGGCAACCTAGATGGCATGAAATAAAAATGGCTGCATCACTGCAGCTATGACCATTCGATTATTATTATTATTTATTTTTTTTGCTAGTTGCTTTTACGTCGCACCGACACAGATAGGTCTTATGGCGACGATGGGACAGGAAAGGGCTAGGAGTGGGAAGGAAGCGGCCGTGGCCTTAATTAAGGTACAGCCCCAGCATTTGCCTGGTGTGAAAATGGGAAACCACGGAAAACCATTTTCAGGGCTGCCGACAGTGGGGTTCGAACCTACTATCTCCCGAATACTGGATACTGACCGCACTTAAGCGACTGCAGCTATCGAGCTCGGTGTTATTATTATTATTATTATTATTATTATTATCATTATTATTATTATTAATGAAGAAGATGTTGTTGTTTAAAGGTACCAAAATAGCTACGTCATCGGCCCCTAATGGTACGACGTGCAACGAAATGAAACGATAACGATAGTTAAGACTTCAATATATATCCACTGGCTAGAACCTAAAATGAATTATGGTGAAAACTGACCATGCATACTAAACAATCAGTGGATCCAATTCACAATCCCTTCTTTTCTGAGATAATGCTTGCTATAAAACGGGGTCCAACACCTAGGTCACAGGATCCTCATAAGAGTACAAATCACTGGTAAAAGCAGAACCCTGGTGGTTCCTCCTATAGTGGTACTAATCACTGGTAAGGCAGACCCATGGTACGTCATACATAATACCACCATTGGCAGACAACACAGACCCATGGTGTTTCTCGCATAAGGGCACCACTATCAAGCAATGCAGACGCAAGGCGCTCCTTACATAGTGATACTAATCATAGGACACTTATATTCCTGGTGCCGCTCACATGGTGGTAATAACCATGGACAATGGAAACCTACGGCGTATCACACATAATGGTACTACTCTCAGGCAATGCAGACCCATGATGGTTCTCACATAGTGGTACTAATCACGGGAAACAGCCAATCCCGTGGTGTTCCTCACATAGTGGTACTCACAGAGGCAAAGTGGACGCGTGGTGTTCTTGATTAGTGGTACTACTCATAGATAACGTAGACCCATTCTGAATACATGGGAACCGACACATTCCAGCGCAACGTACAAATCCGATTCTCGGATGGACATTAGTCCGCGCAGCCGAGTCCCCCACCTTCGCCTCGGAATAATAGACAGGATGGTACTAACGACAGGCAACACGCCCAGTCCTGTAGGCCCGTGGTGTTCCTCATATTAGGGTACTACTCCTAGGTAATGTAGATTCATGCTGTTCCTCACATGGTGGTACTAATAGCAAGTTAACGTCGACCCACAGTATTCCTCACGTAATAATACTAATCACGAGTAGTCTCATGGTCCTCATTTCATCATCCCTTGGTGAGCCCTTTTAGTCGCCTCTTACGACAATACCACGCCAACAAACTGTAGCGAATCTGCCACGTCAGGTACAGTCCTGAATTCGCATCAGTGGTGATTGATTTATTGATTGATTGATTGATTGATTGATTGATTGATTGATTGATTGATTGATTGATTGATTGATTGATTGATTGATTGATTGATTGATTGATTGATTGATTGATTGATTGATTGATTGATTGATTGATTGATTGATTGATTGGTTGATTGATTATAAAATACATCCTTCGGTTATGTTTATAAGCAATGCGAAAGTGATACTAGTTGCTACAGTTTGGCCTGTATAACCCTTACTATGCTTAATCCACGAGTGAAGCAGTAAGCAAGAAAACTCCACACAGATCGCCAGTGAGATATGGATATCTAGATGCGTTGCGTTACATTTGGCCACGCAGGTTTGAGCTACAACTTCAGGGCCTAGCAGTGGAAAAAGGCAGTGAACTGTTTGTATATGCTCTTCTCGTAGCATATTCCTTATGTCACCTAAGTTTCTAGCTAGGTTTTTGCACGAAAGGCGTGACACTTCTCTTGTACGTCAGCTCTTAAAGAGGGCATTTATCGGAAAATGCGAACTTTCTTTTTCTGCTAGTTGCTTTACGTCACACCGACACAGATAGGTCTTATGGCGACGATGGGACAGGGAAGGGCATGGAGGTGGAAGGAAGCGGCCGTGGCCTTAATTAAGGTACAGCCCCAACATTTGCCTGGTGTGAAAATGGGAAACCACGGAAAACCATTTTCAGGGCTGCCGACAGTGGGATTAGAACCTACTGTCTCCCGAATACTGGATACTGGCCGCACTTAAGCGACTACAGCTATCGAGCTCGGTAATGCAAACCTTAATGGGAGCCAAAACATACGCAGTATGCAGAGGTCAGCTTCCCACTGAGTTCGGTCCTAAGCCACTTTGGTACTAAACTATAAATATTCATCTAAATCATTTATTATATAAGTGTATATGTGGACAATATATTATGAGAAATATCCCTCCTACCTAATTCATATTTTGTATCTCTTCAACAGATTTTAAGATTTGTTTCACCGGGCGAGTTGGCCGTGCGCGTAGAGGCGCGCGGCTGTGAGCTTGCATCCGGGTTCTTATGAGTTCTTATGAGTTCATGTCGATTGATCTGCTGTACACAAGCCACGACTTGTTAGATGGTCAAGGAACACACTCATTAAATAAAAGTGTGAGCTTATCGTTCATTGTAATGAAATTAACTCTGCTATTTATACTTCGTCAGTAAGTTTTTGAAAAACGAAAGGCGAGAAAGAAGATCATCGGCGTATCATATGGACATAGGCTACTTGTGGAAGACAATGTGCTCAACGATACCCAAAACAATGATCACACATGAATCACAGACACTGATGTAATGCATCAAGAATTGAAGAAAAACGTCCACAATTTCTAAATTCTAAGATCAACTGTGTATTTTGTGGTAGAGTAGGAATCACTCTTCCGAATCTTCCTATAAACATCCAGTCCATTCAAAGATTTAGAAATAATATTGACTCTAAATCATACCCAAGGACAATTACATTCTAAATATAAAGGTTGGTTGAAATATATCAACTAGTTATTCAGTTAAGGGGAGACCTACACATCTGAACATGGAAAAATGCGGCGTGTTAAACTTTTCCGCAGCAACGTAAATGAGTATTAAAAGGAAACTTAGTACGACAAACACATTACTTCTTAACAATATGCCTACATATTTAGAAATCATATAAACGAATGCCAATATATAAAATTAATTATTCAAAATGGAGCTGTACCATGGCCACTGTTTTACCTTTTCCCTGACGATTTTCAAACACATGAATATTTTTCTATGATTCTCTTTTATTATGACTAGCAAAGCCCGGATTTTCATATGTCGGCCACTCGCACTTCCATAATGTAGCAAGAGTAACATAAATCATAGGAGTTCTGATAGGCCGTACCCCTAATGTTTATGCAAACCCCGTAGCATAATCGTTGTAAAGGTAGACTATACTTGATGCTCGCTTCAGAAACTTCGCATTCTAACCTATTTATGCATAAAAACCCGAGCTCTAATGATTAGTAATATTATAGCTACAACATGTACAAGAATCAGTAAAGTTCATCAAGGATAAATATTTTTTAATGAAGTTATTTTCAAGTAGTCATATTTTAATTAATTTTCATTTGACTTCTTTTAAACTTAACCAATGAAGCTAGCTCAGTAATTTTAGTACTTCTTCTCTATGAAATATACATGCTTGCAAAATTTCATCTTAGTACCTTAAAAAATTTCAGAGTTATCAGGGAATCGCTTCTGAAAAGCAAAAGTTTCAGGAAACGAGCAACGAAGTTACCGATAAAGGGCTTGCCTGGGTGACAGAGCTTCCCTTTTTTGGTCATAACTCCGAAAGTATTGGAGATATTAACAAAAAATTTGCACTGTTACAAAAAGAAAAGTTCGGTTTTAAATTTAAAATATAAATCGATAATTGGTCTCCTCTTAAAAGAACCCTGACAAACAGACATCAAATCTAAAACAATATGTGAATGGTCATTATTACACCTGAAACGGAAAATGTTGCCAAAATAAGCAACGCAAACACACATGGTCATTTATTTATATAGATAACATTGTAAATCAAGTCATTGATATTATACATTCTTTCTGTGTTAAATATCCTTTATGGTAACTGACAGCTGTAGTGAGGTGTGGTACAGCCCTGTGATTTGTTAAGGTAATGACTAAGCTGTTTGTGTTTGTTCCTCTTCTTCCCGTTGTTTTCAACTTCGTGCACAAACGTGAGCCTCCCTGCATGAAACCAGCCGATGGGTAACACACGATATGATACAGTGTGGCACGTTCTTTTATAGACCATTGGCGAGAGCATTTACGACCTCTGTGTGTGCGCGCGTGGGGAGGAGACTGGATTCCTATTACACTTTGTTCTTATGGCACGCGTTCCGTCGCTGAATAATGAAGATAAACGTAGGTTTTATGGAAAACCAATGCCATTTGTTTGTTAACCTTGTATGAATTGACAAGTAAATTGCCTACATAGAGCAGTCTTTCTTCACATTGAACTGATAAAAGACAGAGAATATCGAGTAGAAGGAGTGCGCGCTGACAGAATTGCAGTATCCTACAACACACTAACTCGTATATTGTTGTAAGTCCTATTCTGGAATGATATTCAAATACAAACTTGGTTAACTGAAACTCTATTTTCCCAAACGTCCTACGGCATATAAATGAACATTAAGGTTGTTCAAATTTTCTCCCATGATTCAGAACATAAAAACAAATACATAAAAAGGCAAATCTATAAGTCAGTATATCGAAACGGTCAAGGAGAACATCTTGTATTTTTGACAAAGCGACGAACGAAGAGGTGGAGGTGGTGATCATTGTTTTAAAATTAAGTACAACAAGGCAACACTAATATATGTAACACTAATCAGAGAGAAAAAATGGAGGGAATCCGACACTTCGTAAAATGAAGGTATCGGACAAAGAAAGACAACGGCCACGAAGGGCGTGAAAATGGATTCTGAAACCTAATAACCTCGGGGTCGGAAAAGAACAAGAGTTGACCAAGGAAGGTCAGAGGTAGGATAAACGAAAAGTAGGAGCCTGGTACAAGTAAGGGGAAACAATGGCAGGACTCGGCTAAAGGCCCCCGTGATCTCCAACCCAGGCTGAAAAGTTCACAGTCCTTAGGGCGCATTTTAGCTGCCTCTTACAACAGGCAGAAGATACCATGTGTGTTATTCTACCGCCCCCACCCATACTGGGAGGAGAGAAGAGTATAGCGGAGCAATGCTTGTGGAAACTAAGAGTGGTGGTGATGGTGATTACTGTTCTAATAGGAACTACCACTAGGCAACCATTCTCTATTAACACTAATCAGAGGGAAATCATGGAAGGGGTCCGATAATTCCAAAAATAGAAGTATCCTCCAAAGAAAAACAAAGGCCAGGAAGGATCTGAAAATAAAACAATCCCTCCAATGGTCCAGTACCGTCAGGGTGGGAAAAGAACAAGAGTTGTAGGTGGGATAGGATAGATGAAAGTGAGAAGCCTGTCACAAGAACTCGTCTAAGGGCGCCCTGGTCACCGACCCACGCTCCCATGTTAAGAGCCAATGGGGTTAAGTTCCAAGATAAGGTATGTGTGCATTGGGCATGATGTAAGGCACGAAGGAACGTTGAAATCAATTCCTGACGGAGCAGTGCAGAGAAGGAATGCCAGAGGCAGACGCAGGTTGCAGTACATCGACCAGATCATGAAAGATAGAAGGATAGATATCAGCGGGGAGCTGCTTACGCCGCCGTAAACCAACCTTATGTTTGAAAAGAAAAATTAATTGAAATTGGGTTTTCTCAACATTTTGTTAAGATATAAACCATATTTTCAAGTGTCGACTTAGCATAATGTAACATTAAAAAATTCCAGTCTGTCAAACACATAAATTTAAATTATAACACTGTAAACATACCTGTAAAAAATACACACTATTATACAAAGAATGACAGGTTTCGCTCTACAAGAATAACCTTAAATTCTAACAAATCAATTAAATCATGCGAATATATGTACAATATTGTTCCGCAGAACAGTACGCTGTGCTCATAAAACATTCCTGAAACAGAATTTGAAGACAACGAACTACGCTTCAGCAGTCTAGATAAGTATAGAAGTATTTCATTACGCTAATACAGTGATTGTTGAATACTTATACAATCATTACTGTGAATACTTGTTCATATTATCACTTAACTCTCCATAATTGACAATTTTACGCTACCTGAAGAATATTGTACATATATACGTATGATATAAGTGATTTGTTAGAATCTGAGGATGTTCTAGTAGAGCAAAACATTTCATTCTATGTATAATAGTGTTTATTTATTTATTTATTTATTTATTTATTTATTTATTTATTTAATCTTTAAAAACAAAGGTTCAATGAAGAAAAACGAAGAGAAGAACTTACAGCTAGGCACAGTAAGATAAATACAGATATAACACAAGGAAGGGTAGTCAAACGTTTGTATAGTAAAAAAATTAATAAATACTACATTAAGTTCAATAGAGGTGACAATGAGAAGAGGAAAACGTAATAGGAAGTAAACGAGCTAGGATGATTCGATAAAAGGAGGCGTTCGAAGAAAAACCTCAAAGTTCAGAAAATAAAGAGTTTAGGGGGATTGGAATGCGCTACATGAGTCCTGGCATTGTAGTGCCTGAGTACGAATACAGGAGAGAGCCGGCAATATGAAGGGGTGGATTTTTAGGTGTGTTTGTAGTGTTATCATTTAAACTGAAATGTGCGTGATTGACAGACTGGAATGTTTTTATGTTTCACTGTTCTCAACATGGTAACAAAACAATATTTTCTTCCTTAAATTCGGCGCAGACTTATATTGGATATCACGGGTAACATACAATTTCTCTCTAATGAAAAAACCGGACTTAATAGCTTTCCTTCGACGGGACGAATATAGACAAGCAGTGGCTAAAATTTCCTCAGGCAAATTCCGGTATGGTACCTAACTTAACGCCACGGCCGCTTCCTTCCCTCTTACTTGTCTATCCCTTCCAATCATTCCATCCCCCGCAAGGTCCATGTTCAGCATAGCAGGTGAGGCCGCCTGGGCAAGGTACTGGTCATCCTCCCCAGTTGTATCCCCGGCCCAGTGTCGGGAGCTCCAGGACATTGCCCTTGAGGCGGTAGAGGTGGGATCCCTCGCCGAGTCTGAGGGAAAAACCGACCTTGGAGGGTAACCAGATAAAGAAGAAGAGAATGGAATTAAAAATTTCAAAAGAATATTTTGGAAAATCTATGAAAGAAATGTTCATGATATCGCTTTTTTTATGTAGGTGACATTCCCACAAAGTTTCACGAAAATACATGCATTAGGTAAAATTATCTTTTTTGTCTTCGGATTGTCGCCTTAAGAGTGGATCAATGACATGATCATTGATGGTAGTGATAGGGGACCATAACTCCGAAGTTATTGGGTTTGCTAGCATTGTTTATATGACCTTTATTGCTTCGTTTGTTAGTTGCTGCCTTCTCTGAATATATCGGAACGTTTCTCATGGACACTCTGTATAACCCATCAGCAGTAATCCCTTCATAACATTCAGTCAATGGTTTCTGAAATTGATCAATGGTAGTGCGTTGGTTTTCATAACTCAAGATCTTGGATTCAAACTCGGAATTTTGAAGTACGAAGAGAAGTCCATGCATTACTCTATGTCAGTCATCATGTAAGAGATCTCTGATGAGACATCCGTTATTTGCCAGGTAATATTAATCAAAACTCAGACATGGGTCTCCTAATTGATTGCCTGTTTCTCAGTTATCTGGTACATTAAAGACAAATATCACAACTGTCAAAGAGGCAGCCTGAAGGCTATCATAGATGGCCTAGGAGTCTCTGAAAAGGCGTATTAGGGAAATTAGAAGCGTAATGTTTCCAGTTGCTATCTGTAAGGCTAGAATTTGCTATCACATGTTAGTCTTCCTAGCCCTCTAAAATACGCGCTCCAGCTGACTCTGAGCGTGTTATTTTCACACCTGTCATATCTCCCTGAGGAACAGCATTACCAGCTATCTCCCCAGTTAGTTGGTATCCGTGACCGGGTGTTATTCAGTCATTCATTAATTCATTCATTCATGCACGACCACAACTCGATCAATCATAATGTATGTTGTACGTGTAGGATAACTTTATAAGACTTATGACACAAAAGAAAGCACTAAATGAGCTTAGGAAGGCGAAGATGCATGTTGTCCTAGACTATACAACATTATATAGGAACAAATAAGTAATATTTAGTGTGGTAATATTCGAGCCGGCCGCACGTGGAGGAGTAGTGTACTTGCCTCTTACCCGGAGGCACCGGGTTCCTTTCTCGGCTAGGTCAGGGAATTTTACCTGCATCTGAGGACTGGATTGAGGTCCACTCAACTTACGTGATTGTAATTGAGGAGCTAACTGACGGTGCGATAGCAGCCCCGGTCTAGAAAGCCAAGAATAACGACGGAGAGGATCCGTCGTGCTGACCACACGTTACCTCGTAATCTGCAGGCCTTCGGACTGAGCAGCGGTCGCTTGGTAGGCCATGGCCCTTCGGGGCTGTTGTGCCATGAGCTTTTTTATATTGTCGAATACTTTTAAGAATAGAATGTAATGTACCAAAGTTTAACGAATTGCAATAAAAGAGGGCTCTCACCCCAGTTCAGGTGATCCGAAAATAGGGGATGGAAGTATTCGATTCTATTCTATTCTGTTCTATTATATTTTCTAGCATTACATCGTCCACGACTTATTATATTAATACTTGGACACACACATTCTGCATTGAGTTCTTAGCTTGAAGGATGGTTCGTCAATCACCCCACCTAAGTTAATTTTCACCGTATCGTTATATTCATCATCATCGTGCGGACTGCCTGTTGGTCAAAGTCATTAGTATGTAACTATGATGGGCGAAGAATTTATTTAGCGAAAACTATCTTGATTATATTATACATGTTTGAAAATTGAATAATATTTCGAAGATAATCTAGTTTTCGACTTCCTAACGAGGCGTTGAACCCATGTCCTTTATAGTGAACCGAGCTCACTTCCAGCGCTTCGGCTGTATCTCCCTTGAGGGAAGAAGGTACAGTTACCGCCAAAGGAGAAACCAGCATGGTAAGATTACTCCATTTAGTATCTATGATGTATGATGCAGGAGAAGTACCATCCGATTTTCGGCAGAATGTTCTTTTACGTATTCCCACGAAAGCCGGTGCTGACAAGCGTGAAAACATTTTCTTTTCTTGCAAGTTGCTTTACTTCGCACCGACACAGACAGGTCTTATTGCGACGATGGGATAGGGAAGGCCTAGGAGTTGGAAGGAAGCGGCCATGGCCTTAAGGCCCAGCATTTCCCTGATGTGAAAATGGAAAACCACATAAAAACATCTTCAGGGCTTCCGATAGTGGGGCTCGAACTCACTATCTCCCGAATACTTGATACTGGCCGCACTTAGGCGACTGCAGCTATCGAGATCGGTAGTGTGAAAATTACCGCAACATTAGTTTAGTATCTCATGCCTTCAAAACGTTAACACGTATTATTTACGGAAGAATGGAAAGACAATTTGAAACTTAGTTGAAAGAAAATCACTTTCGCGTCAAAAGAAATGTAGGAACAAGTGAAGAATCCTGACTTCAAGCCTGATCCTAGAGGATCGAATTAGGAAGGACAAGCCCATGTAGGCCTACATGGCGTTCATAGATCTAGACAAGACTTTCGATAACGTTCATTGGACCAAGCTATTTTTGATTCTGAAGATGATCGTGATCAGATACCGAGAACGAAGAATTATTCACAATCTGCATAAATATCACTCTGCAGTGATAAGAATCAGAATCAAAGAAGCAGCAATCCAGGAAAGAATTGAGGCAAGTATACAGTGTGTTCCCCATTCCTTTTCAAAGTGTTTGTAGAGTAGGCAGTAAAGGAAATCAAATAGGAATCTGGGAAGGGAATCACAATCCAAGGGGAAGAAATCAAAACTCCTGAGTTTTGCGGATGATGATATTTTATCTGAGACTGCAGAAGATCTGGAGAAATTGCTGAATAGTATGGACAGATTCTTGAGTAAAGAGTACAAAATGAATATAATCAAGTCCGAAACAAATGTAATGGAGTGCAGTCGAACGAAATCAGGCGATGCAGGAAATATTAGGTTAGGAACTGAAGTGTTAAATAAAGCTGATGAATATTATTACTTGGGTAGTAAAATAAGTAACGATGGCAAAAGTAAGGAGGACATAAAATGCTAACTAGCACAAGGAAGGAAGAAGGTCTTTCTTAAGAACAGAAATTTGGTCACTTCGAACATTGATAGCGAAATTAGGAAGATGTTTTTGAAGACTTTCAGCTGGAGCGTGCCATTGTATGGAATGGGAATATGGACGATGACTAGCTCAGAAAGGAGGAGAACAGTAGCTTCTGAAATGTCACGTTACAGAAGTATGTTGAAGGCGAGATGGATATATCGAATCACGAGTGAAGATATACTGAATCGAATTGGTGAGAGTAACTCGATTTGGTTAAATTTGACCAGAAGAAGAGATAGAATGATAGAACATATCTTAAGGCACCCAGGATTGTTCAGGTGTTTTTCGAGGAAAGCGTAGACGATAAGAACTGTAGGGGTTGACCAACTTATGAATATGACAATCAGATTGGAGCAGATTTACGTAGAATTGGAAAGGTTACCACAGGATAGGGCGGCATGGAGAGCTGCATCAGAACAATCTATGAACTAATAATTCAAACAATATCAACATTCCTCAGATGCCTTTGCTGGTGGGACCTAGTTTCCAAAGTGCATTATTTATTCTGGTAAGGGCTGGAGCAATTTTGTTACTTTGATTGATCTGTCTCAGTCTCATCCTTGGTTTTGACAATATAAAATTGACTGAGGTATGAGCGATGCTAGTAATGCAATTCCTTATTCAGCCAGTCCCTGCTATGAATGGTGTGAAAATGGTACTCATAGGGTCGGTTGGTGGATTCATTCCACTGGCGTTGACAGACTGATATGTAATAGCAACTTCTGATTCAGTGATGAAAGCAACGGGAAACTACCACACTCCCCGTATTATTGGTATGCCTCTTCAGTGATGCCTAGGCCATCTATGACAGCTAATGGTGGAGCTGTTGAGGATTCAACCAGCCTTCGGGCTGAGGACTGAACAGAGATACATATTTCTCAGAAGCATCAACCCGATAACTACGGCACACCTCTATAAGTAGGGTGCTGTCACACAGTGTTGCACTCGTTGAGCTTAATCCCATCTCGCACATCCGGCTTACTGCTACTAGCGACCGCCTCCCCATTTGCGGCAGTGACGGCTTCGGAAAGGGGATAAAAGCATCTGTGAAGAGAAATATCAGGCTTGAGAAGTCATCCCACGCGTAGTTGTGAGGGGTTAACGCTGATATTAATTATTCATTTATTTTGTCTACTTGATGGAATCTCAGTGATATAGGTTTACATCCCGTTCATGAAGAAATTTTCGCTCTAGATTTTGTACGAGGATATTCTTTAGGATAAAAGTTGGGGTAAAATGATAAGTACCGCACAGATCATCCTGCCCCATGCAGATAGATATTACGTTATTTTTATCTCCGAAATGTAGTGAAAATATGAGTTCACAGAGAATGTCACTGTCCTAGAAAATAATAATAATAATAATAATAATAATAATAATAATAATAATAATAATAATAATAATAATAATAATAATAACAATAATAATAACAATAACAATAATAATAATAATAAGAATAGTAATGAGGAGAAGTCGAAATTCTAAAATTCGACATTTTCCAACTGTAATTAGCATAATGTTTAACAGTACTAACACACAACCCGCTTGAAAAACTGGCAATTAGGGAAAGGAGGATTATCAGAAAGGTGGTGTTTACAGACTTTGCAGCAACTTAAAAATATACATCCACACCGGAAAGATATCTAGCGTAATCCAGAAATGGATAACTTTTTACGCTCACCTTTTTTTTTTTTTGCTAGTTGTTTTACGTCGCACCGACACAGATGGGTCTTATGGCGACGATGGAACAGGAAAGGTCTAGGAATGGGAAGGAAGCGGCCGTGGTCTTAATTAAAAGTACAGCCCTAGCATTTGCCTGGTGTGAAAATGGGAAAACACGGGAAACCATCTTCAGGGCTGCCGACAGTGGGGTTCGAACCTACTATCTCCCGGATGCAAGCTCACAGCCGCGCGCCTCTACGCGCACGGCCAACTCGCCCGGTAAAATGATCATTATACGGATCGAAACTAATACAAAGACAAAGAATCTTGAATTAGTTAATTCTAATTATCTCATATGTAATGTATTGATTAGTTGGATATAAACTTCTATTTTCGTAAATAAAGTAGCTTGAAGCCAACTAACCACATGTCATGAAGGCTCTTGAAGGAGCGAAGTGTAACCTAAAGGCTTCATTAATTGTAGTGACTGGGGTAGAGCCGCCTCTGTGGTGTAGTGGTTAGCGTGATTAGCTGCCACCCCCGGAGGTCCGGGTTCGATTCCCGGCTCTGCCACGAAATTTGAAAAGTGGTACGAGGGCTGGAACGGGGTCCACTCAGCCTCGGGAGGTCAACTGAGTAGAGGTGGGTTCGATTCCCACCTCAGCCATCCTGGAAGTGGTTTTCCGTGGTTTCCCACTTCTCCTCCAGGCGAATGCCGGGATGGTACCTAACTTAAGGCCACGGCCGCTTCCTTCCCTCTTCCTTGCCTATCCCTTCCAATCTTCCCATCCCTCCACAAGGCCCCTGTTCAGCATAGCAGGTGAGGCCGCCTGGGCGAGGTACTGGTCATACTCCCCAGTTGTATCCCCCGACCAAGAGTCTGAAGCTCCAGGACACTGCCCCTGAGGCGGTAGAGGTGGGATCCCTCGCTAAGTCCGAGGGAAAAACCGAACCTGGAGGGTAAACAGATGATGATGATGATGACTGGGGTAGATTGGTTAGCACTACGTTGGACTCACAGGACATAAGGTCGTACTCAGTTTTGCTATAGTTTCAGGGAAGAAATAATTCGTTTCCTTAAGACTTTCGACTTCCTGACGAGTTGTCGAACCTTCGTGGTGAACCGAGCTCACTTCTAGGGCTTTGGCTTTATTGCCCTTCAGGAAGGAAGGCAAAATTAATTTTCAAAATTCACTCATTAGTCCCACAGATTTCTATCCAAATATTTGCTCGTACTGTTTATTACATTAACAATTTTCAATCCTCTGAAATAAATAATGTAATGGAGTATGGCTTTTAGTGGCGGGAGTGTCCGAGGACATGTTCGGCTTGCTTCACGCCCGTAGGCAACCTGCGCGTCGTGATGTGGATGGAATTATGATGAAGACGATACATACACCCAGCCTAGTGCCAGCGAAATTAACCAAAGATGGTTTAAATTCCTAACCCTGCGGGGATTCGAACCCGGGACCCCTGTGACCAAATGCCAGCTTGCTAATCCTTTATCCATGGAGCTGAACTCTAAAAGTAAAGAAACTCTCTTACTGAATATTTAGGCTGGAGAACTCTGCAAGTGAACGGTCCTCTTGTTCTGTGACAGTGTATTGATGTACCCGGTCGTGGCCCGCACCTGCTACGCTGGGTTACATTGTGATGTCACCGAATATGTTCCTGGAGAGATTTACTTCATTTCTTTATTAAAACCGAAGACGATACCCGTGTCATTTAATGGTGAGCTTCCACTTGCTTTTTGTTCCGCATGGAAGAGGAGCTGTGTAACCATACGAGCAGAACAAAGAGCAGGATTACTTCTGGCTGTGGAAAGCTCTCCAAACCTTTCTAGGTGTACTAATGAATAGCTTGAGGTTACACAGAGAGGAAACTTTATTTGCTCCCGTTTAATTTTAATTGCCTCCTACCCTTTCCTTTTTTGTAGCCGTTTTATTTGCGTTCCTCTGCCAGGCTTCCTTAATGCGAAGAATTTAAAATCGAGGCGTTTTCTTTACAATAACAATATTTCAAGACTATTTCATCATAGATAATGCTGAACGATCAGCGTATTGGCCTTCGGTTCAGAGGGACCCGGTTCTATTCCCAGCCCGGTCGGGGAATTTAACCTTAATTCGAATGGCCCGGGGGCTGGGTGTTTGTACTGACCCCAACATCCCTGCAACTCACACGCCGCACATAACACTATCCTACACCACAATAACTCGCAGTTACCTACACACGGCAGATGCCACCCACCCTCTTCGGAGGGTCAGCCTTACAAGGGCTGCACACGAAATTAATTTTTAAAAGATAGATACAGTTCTTCTGCAGCTGTCATTTGGCATAGGTGACAAGAAAATATAGCTAAACTAGCAAATGTACCCGTGCTTCCCTACGGTATTCTACATTGTATACGGATATCAAAGTAAATAATGTACGTGCAGTAAATGGGATTGTTTTTACATTGCATGTCTCTTAGCGTTATCCCAGAATTAGCATGGGGAGGTCCACATACGTTGCTTCCAATGTAAAGTGTGGGTTGCAGAGATGTGATGATAACAGCAGGCTCACTTGCCTACTGCCATCCACAATCGAATTGGGAAGTTTACATTATAATTGCAGGCCCCATTGCCTACTGCGTGGTCACAATCGATTTGGGGAATTTTCCTTACAATGGCAGGCCCCCTTTCCTACCACCAGACAGATTACAGTTGAGGAGTTTTATTATAATGACAGGCAACTTACCTACTACCAGTCAAAATTGAGTTGTGCAGTATCATTATAATGCCAGGCCCTTTTTCCTTCTGCCAGCTAGTTTTCTGCCAGTCACACAGAGTTGGTGAGTTTCCATTAAAATAGCAGGCCACTATGCCTAATGCTAGTCACATTTTAGATGGGTACATTTGTTTATAATGGCGGGTACCCTGGCCTACAGCCAAACACAATCGGGTAGGGGAGTTTTGAACAAAATTGCATGCTCCCTTTCCATCTGCAAGTCAAAACGAGAAGTGAATTATTCATTACAGTGGTAGGCTCTCCTTACTAACGCCAGTTACACAGGAGTTGGAGAAGTACTCCATTCCTACTGCCAGTCAAAGACGGTGTGGAGAGTACTGATTACAATAGTAGACACACCCTTTCTCGATCGCTACAAATCTACATCAATTAATATAAATATAGATCGACATACGAAAGTATATGCATGCTTCCAATATTCAGACCTTCATTTACAGATGAACTGCTGCTAAACGGTACGTCATATCGAAAAAGGATTTTGCCATATGACGCAGTATTTAGTGGCCTAAATGGATGGTGCTATTATATTTTCTCCCATATCATCTATTTATGGGTCAGATTGAGTTAGAAACGTTGAATAGGGTGAAATTTGTGTAAGATTGCATTGCATTACTTTTCGGATAATTATGTGATATAGCATTTGGCTCACATATGGGTACTGGGTGGGCCAATGTTCGTATAGAGTTTGATGACAGTATCTTTCCTGTATGTGGTTGAAAGTATGAATTATGCATGTAAAAATTCCAAATTTACTTAAAATCGAAAAATAGGGACGAATCTAAAGAATAATTGATACAGATAGGATAAAAAGTCATAAGACCAAGTTGAAACGGAGATTGTGCGATCCGTTATGTGATAGGACTTCCCGTTTATCCCACGAAATACGTCGAAACGGAGGTCTACACCATCATTAAAATTGCCTCCATATTTTGATATGTTTCGGGAATAAAAAGTGAAAAATTTAAAGATCTTGGAAATTTTCCGTCCGTTATAGGCTAAAACGTATAATTTTACTCCATGATGGTCGCCAAACGTCCTTGAAGAGACTGCACCAGAAGAAGAGGACTGTATAAGAAATTACAAACAATAGTAATCATATTCATTGATGCCAGATGCACAAAGTTTGAAAGGGTTTATCACTCCTGTCGTAGTATCCATTCGTCTAAGTGCCTCTACAAGAACCTCAAACTCAAACACTACAACTCGGTTGTCAAACCATCTGTTCTGTATGCTTCTGCGCGCCTTCTAATGGCCGGGAAGGGCCCACTCAGAAATCTGGAGTTAAAAGAGAGGAAGATTCTGGGGAGGATATTAGGACCAATCAGAGGGGAAGGAGGCATTTAAAGAATCCGCCATAATGATGAACTGTATGAACACCAGGACGACATCGTCACGCCTATATGGAAAAGGTGCCTGACCTTTTATGAACACTTAGCCCGTCTGGATTCCGAAGGACACACCAACAGGATATTCACAGTAACAGGAACAGGCAAGGCTTCTAAGAACAAATGGATCACATCAGTTAAGTCGGATATGGAACAACTAGATATCCCACCGGGACAAACTCATGACCGACTACTGTTCCGTCAAGCCATCCGACACGGAGTTTTCCCAACGTCCCTTACAAGTAAGAAGATTACAGGAACTAAGTGGACAGAGAGAGAGAAAGCTGGCTCATAGTCAGCATGTGAAGGAGTACTGGAAGAAGAAGAGAGCAAAAACTTTACCGAAGAGTAGATACGAGCCCCGTGGTCCTCAGTAGGCCGTAACAACAAAGAATAATAATTTCTTTACGTCCCATTAACTACACTTTACGATCTTCCGAGACATCAACGTGCCGGAATTTTGTCTCGCAGGAGTTCTTTTACGTTCCATTAAATCTACCGACACGAGGCTGGCGTACTTGAGCACCTTCAAATACCATGGTGATGATATTTGTTATTTAAAGGGGCCTAAAATGGAATAGAGTGAAATGAAGTCATGCAACACAAAAAAATCTTGTTTCTAATGAAACTTCCTGGTCCTTGAATGCTTCCTGCATTCGTGAGAATTTGAAAGGAATCTTCCTTCGAAATACCAGCCTCATAAATATTAAACTTGATATGGTTAATTTGAAGAGATGATACAACTTGCCTTATAACAAAGATAAGGTGATTCCCAAAGAAACCATTAAGTTTGGTGTTTGTAGCACGTTAAAGGTAAACTGTAAGAGGATTATTGCGAGCCTCAGGGTGTTATAAAACCCAGACCGGACGATCCGTTTCGAATTGGGTTGAACTTATCAGCTACAAGCGTGAAAATTACAGAAGGGTGCTCCTGGGAGCTACTTACTAACACAGTTTACTGCAACTCCGTTTAAACTTGCGAGAAGCAGCTGTGTAAACTATAAAGTAGCGTACCTTGTTTTCTTTCCCTCCGCCCTCACCGTGAAGTACTCGTCTGCCTGCACCAGTTTATACAGTTTCCATCACAGAGGTGCTAGAAACAGATTGGTCTTGCGGGATCTACGAGGTAATTATGAACTTGGGTGAAGGCTCCGCTTTTGCTTTAAATATTGAGCATGCAGAGAGCTGAAGACAGGGAGCTGGTGTCGGAAATGTGCACCACTTAATTAGAATTACTACAGAAGCTTCTCCTTCGTTGTGAATGTGCCAATTGGAACCACGCGGATTCAACATTTGTTGGGTTTTTCTTTTAGCCCAGTATTCCTTCATACGTACTGAATGGGTGTGTTTCGTTGCAGTGACCATTCGTGTTAGTCTGTCTCATCATCCTCAAAAGCATGTGTGAGTATGATTTTTCTGATTTCATTTCGGTCCAGTTGATTTGATGATCCTAAGTTCTTCAGGCCTTTCCCCGCCTGTTTGTACTAATTTGATCTACTGGTTTTATTCTCTAAGAATGTGTAAATTCTGTGAGTCAGTCTGTTTGAGTCCATTATTTCTAAGTGCCCCATGAATTATATTCTTCGCATGCGCATTGCGTCTGTAATTTTTGAGATGCTTTTATATATTTCCGCATTTGGTTTTCGAAAATCTACTCCATCTTTTATTCTCGGTCCTAGGATTTTTTCTCATTCTACGTTCTTTCACTTCTAATTGTCCTTTTAGTGTTTTTGTTGGAAACAGAGTTTCTGATGCGTAGAGAGCTTCCGGTTTAATTAATGTAGTAATACTGTCAGATTTTGCTGTTCAAGGAGAGACATTTTTGTATTTTTGTCAACTGAAATGCTATCTCCATTTTCTTGTTTCGCGACTCAATAAATGTCATTTCATTAAAATTTTAAGTAATGAAATGAATGAAAATCCACAGCCTGTTTCCAGTCATTCGACCGGGTCAGGGAGGGAATGAATGAAGCCCCATCTAGCGGTGAGGATAGGAAGTGTGCCGGCTGCCGAAGCCTGTCGCGCTCCTCTGGGGCAATGATTAATGATTGACAGATGAAATGATATTGGAGAGTGTTGCTGGAATGAAAGGTGACAGGGAAAACCGGAGTACCCGGAGAAAATCCTGTCCCGCCTCTGCTTTGTCCAGCACAAATCTCATATGGAGTGACCGGGATTTGAGCCACGGAGGCTCCAATTTTAACTAATCCTTTCACCTAAATATTTAAATTCTTTCAGTCAAGAGATTTGGTTCGAGCCAGTTTAGAGTTCAGATGGGGCAGTGGTGGTTGATGAGGAATGTTGCCTACAGTATCTCCAAGCAACTGGAAAGTATTGTATGGACAACATATTCCCTTTGATAGATTACAAGTAAAGTACTTGGCAGCGGACAGGGAACTCGCTTCATATCTGTCTATCTTTGGTTTGTTCTATGTTATCACTCAACACTCTCAACCCTATGGGTGTTATGTGTATTTTACCCCAACAGTACTTTTTTCGGAGAGTATGTACCAAGTTTGAGAGCTACACTGGAACAACCACACATACATCCATAATCTGGTAATTTCTTATATTTTCCTTTCCACCCTTTATTACCTTCCATGCTCGTGCGGGCAGAACTTGGACTGGGTATTTTTACATTTTACGCTATCCCCTAGGGGTCTATTGCCCCCAAAATAATTTTTCCTGGTAAGTGTTTGGTTGAGAGCTATGCTGGAATATACATACATACATACATACATTCATAATCTCGGTCAGTTTGGACGTTTTCCTTCTTACCCCTATGCCGAGGGAGGTGCACTTGTACCTAAACGATATCTGGAGTGTCACCATTCATCTCAGCGACCCCGTAAACTCTGAATTAGACATCTTTATATGCCACCTTCTCCCCATTCCCCACTCCAAGCGGTGCCGTGCGTGGGTTATCCCCACAGTGTTTTTCTCCAGATGGTAAGTCATAAGTGTACTAAGGTTGGTTGAATTTGCTCGAGTGGTTTAGGAGGAGATGATAAATTTACACACACACACTGTACATCCGTAACCTCTGTCATTTTCGGCATTTTTAACCACTTTTAACCCCCAATCTGACCGGGGGTGAACTTTGACTTAAACTGCACCCAGAGTGATACAGTTCATTTCAGGAGACCCGAAAACTATGGATTCGACACTAATATTTGTCGTTTTCAATTAATTTTATATTCCAGCACCTCCCCTAAGGTGCTGGGGGTGTCTTGTCCCTACAGTACTTTTTACTAGATAGTAAGTTTGGTTGAGATCGATACTGGAGCACACACACACATCCATAATCTCCGTCATTTGTGGACATACTTTCTTCACCCCTTGTCACAGGTATGCCGAAGGGAGATAAACTTCGACTTAAACGAAATTCGTAGTGTCACTATTCATATCAGTGACCCCGTAAACTATGAATTAGACATATCATTATATGCCACCCCTCCACAACCCTACCCCTATGGCTGCTATGTGTAGCTTACCTCCACAGTATTTGGTTCCAGATAGCAAGCTCCTAAGTGTACTAAGTCTAGTTGAAGTTGCTCCAGTGGTTTAGGAGATGTTCAAGTTACACATATACATCCATTCTTATGTATTATTATTATTATTATTATTATTATTATTATTATTATTATTATTATTATTATTATTATTTACATCTCACGAACTATTTTTTAGGTTTTTCGGTGACCCTGATGTACCATATTTTGTCCTGTATGAGTTATTTCAGGTGCCGATAAAATAAATCGACTCACACGAATTTCATATACTTCAGCACCTCAAAATACCGCCGGAATCAACCGGGATCGAACCCGTCTACTTGAGCTCAGAAGGCCATCACTTCTACCGTCTAAACTCAGTCCAGTATACAGTAACTACCTTGTCTCTGTACTTTCATTGAAAGGGATTTCGTTGTGTAATTCCGTGAATTTCTATTATGGTAATTTCGTTGGTGGATGAAATGAACACGAGACAATTCACAGAATAATCTTTGCTAAGGGAATGGAATTCATGGAACCAACTGCTGTAGCCCTTTGAAGCGATAACATGTGACTTAATTTCGATGCACAGTTTTGAATTCTGTGCATGGAAATAGACGAAAATAATTGCTTACATTAGCAAGCGTTCTCTTCTCTTGTTTATGTATATATCCACGCAGCCACTACCTCAGGGAGAAGTTAGCGACCATATTGCTCGTATAAAATGGAAACCCTAAACGACGGCAACAGATGTGTGATTTCCCACGTGACACATTTCACATGCGATGGGAGAGACTGTAAATAAAATTCTTCTTAAATGCGTAAATCTTTGAGTATAGAAAGGCTACGACCTGATCAGCATGCTGTGATATGAAGCAAGTATATACAGGGTG